>NC_071352.1:18007500-18010000 GCF_027744825.2 Synchiropus splendidus | reverse complement strand
TTATGTTTACATGTTTGTATATAGTTCATGCTGTTATTACTGCCACAAGAGGGCGCATTGCCGTATTAGTGACTGTTTAGATTTGAAAATTGAGCATGCGCAGGTAAAAGCGCGGCAGGTATAAAAGGCGGTCACATACTGGTAGGTGCCATAGCTCTCCTGTTAACCGAACAATACGGATCTTTATTTGCCTGATGAAGGTTTCTTTTAACCGAAACGTTGCGAATTGCAGTTTTTGTTGCCCTTGAATTCTCCTACTTACCTGTGGATTTACCTGGACTATTAATAAAAAAATTTTTTGAACCGTTCTGGATTAATCATTTTTTTGAATTTACATTTCATCCAAGCGGACTACTCCAGGAATTCACGGTTTGGTTTGGATAGAGTTCAGGCATTACAGCATGAACTTCCACGGAGATATTGACCTTTATTACGAGGACCGCGATGACCGAGACGAGGGATGGACCCGCGTCACCAGGGGAGGACGCCGGCGACGAGGAGCACGCGGTCCGGGAGATCCACGTCTGTTGTTCGGTCCGGCGCGCCGGCAACCCAGCTGGAAACGGGAGCCGTCAGACCAGCGACCCTCCTCTTCCTCCTATGCGGATGTGGTGAGGTTCGGACGAGCGGATCGTGCCCGGCCCCCCCGCACACACTCACCTCTACGCAGGCGTCGTCCTCCTCAACGCGCCGTTCCTGAACGCAGGTCTAACCAGAGGAGAGTACAGGACAGATTGGCGGCACCTCCTGGTGGACGCCGGAACTACAATAATCATGAGGAATATCATGACATTTATAATAGAGCGCCCCGGGACGACCCACGCCCTGAGCCTGCGGAGGACGCTCACTTTTATGAGAAATTGAGAATTTTTTCTCAATTAATTAAATCCACTCACCATCTCCAACATGTGGCGAAACCACATGAGGATCCTCCTCCTACCATTCAGAGGATGGCCAACTTCCTCTTTAATAATATAAAGCCATCCTGCCCCAATGAGGAAACCTCGACTTTATTGGAGGGAAATTGCAAAAACTGGGCATTCAATACAATGCTGATTCTTAAGGAACACCACCTGAAGTGTATCGACACTCACCTTCAACAGCTGGTGAACCTACAATCTCCGGACTGGAGCAGGGCTTTGGAGGTGGCAAAAAAACGCGCCCGGAGGGACCTGGGCCGCAGGTTGAGGCAGGAAACCCTGCAAGAGGTGGAGGCCCTGCTAATTGCTAACGCACTGGACAATGAACCGGCGGGACCCACAGAGCAACACCCCGTGGTGCCGCCGCCTCGGCCTACACGGAGATCCACCACGGTCCCAGCGCTCGCCTCCACCAGCGTCATCAGCGCCGCCGTCACCATCACCACCACCATCACCACAGCCATGGGCCCCAGTGGGGAAACCAGCGGAGCTCCTCCTCATCGTCAGCGGATTCTTCTTCCTCCTGTGCTGCTTCATCCGCGCCGGAGAGGGAGGAGTCTCCGGCCCAGGACGGGGGTCCAGGCTCTTCGGACTGGGCGGCCCCGCCCCCACAGGAGGATCGACGTTCCTCTACTCACCGGAGGAACGTCGTGCCACCGACGCCGCCCCCGCTCTCACCCCGACTTCCGAGGCTGAGACCACGCAAGCGTGCGCCGGCTGTGGAGCCCGTGCCGCCGAGGAACCCAACTCACCTTTTGGACTCCCCGGTGCCCCAGGGACCCACGCCATCGGTCCTGTTCCCGCAAGGTGCCAGTTCATCATCGGCCGCTTTGGACGAACTGTGTCGCCTCATCGCGGACGAGGAGAAGCGCGCACTGGACACTCCTAGGGCTTCCTACTCTTTATTCAAACCCTAACCTCACCCTCTACCTGGCCCTTAACTTAACCCTGGCCCTGAACCTAAAAACACTCTCTGGCCCTGGCCCTAAACTTAACCGGTTCCCAACCCTGGCCCTAAACCTAACCGCTCCCTGGCCCCGGCCCTAAACTTAACCGGTTCCCTACCCTGGCCCTAAACCTAACCGCTCCCTGGCCCCGGCCCTAAACTTAACCGGTTCCCTACCCTGGCCCTAAACCTAACCGCTCTCTGGCCCCGGCCCTAAACTTAACCGGTTCCCAACCCTGGCCCTAAACCTAACCGCTTCCTGGCCCCGGCCCTAAACTTAACCGGTTCCCAACCCTGGCCCTAAACCTAACCGCTCTCTGGCCCCGGCCCTAAACTTAACCCGGTTCCCAACCCTGGCCCTAAACCTAACCGCTTCCTGGCCCCGGCCCTAAACTTAACCGGTTCCCAACCCTGGCCCTAAACCTAACCGCTCCCTGGCCCCGGCCCTAAACTTAACCGGCTCTCTACCCTGGCCCTAAGCCTAACCGCTTCCTGGCCCCGGCCCTAAATTTATCCAACCCCTGACCCTGGCCCCTTGATCTACTCACCTAATTTAACCCTACCTATTCTAACCCTACATAGAAGGTACTTACCTCCTGCCCGGGGTTCATCTGGGGGATCCCGGGAAAGCCCG
>NC_071352.1:17722500-17992500 GCF_027744825.2 Synchiropus splendidus | reverse complement strand
CCCTCATCCCTCTGTCTCATCCTTCAAAACACACCTACGTAGTTCACTTCAAGTTTGACTGTGATTCTGTGACCGCGAAGTTAATGACTTGATGACAGTTCAGAAAGACTTGGACACAAGTCGCCGTACACAACAACACATCGAGCTGCTTACCGAGGACAGACCGCGGCCACTTGGTGTCCTGTATTCGGCCACTGATCCGGACCAACAGGTCGTCCAACTCGCGGCGGTTCCGCCTGAAGTACCGCTCGAAGCGGTTGTATCCCGGTGACGCTGCTGGAGGAGGAAGTTAAATTCACCAGTGTGAGCGGCTCTGGCGAATGCTACGAAACGAGAGACATCTCTTTTTCCATGTTTTCATTTCATTAGTAGCGAGCACCGGCTCCGCCATCTTCCATCCACCGTCCACAACAACTTAAGAGCACGCCCCCCGGCGACTGACCTACTTTGGCGACGTGTTCGATCCGGGCAGGTGGCAACTAATCACTACCTGAGCCAGCTACCTGCTACTGACGACTGGCGCGACTGCGACTGAAAAGTCGGATTCAGTGTGAACGTACCTTTAGTTTCTGCTGCTCTGCAGCTCCGTCGCCATGGCAACGCGGCACAGCCCTCTCTCACACAAAGCACAGCTGAAAGAGTGCATCATCATTGTGGGCCAAGTTTCATGTTCCCGAACAAACAGCCGTACCTCGGAAACCGTAGCAGAGAGCGGACAACCAAGCACACCGTGAGAATCCTGAGGCTTTGGTCTGTAACTGGGTCCTGGTAGCCATTTGTTTTGGATGGTTAGGTTAAGGGAGAGAGGCTTCTCATTATGTCAATGACAAACCTCAATGTCCCCACAAGGATAGAAAAACAAACATTTGTGTGTGTCTGCATTTTGTTAATATCTCTGACTGCATTTCTATGAACACAAACGGCGAAATGAGTGCAGAAACCTACCGAAGCACCATCACTGGTGTTGCCGCTGGTGTTGTTCGCCATGATCGCCGCCACAGAGAGAGTGCAGGAGGCTGACGACAATGACGTCCGCTGACGTTGAAGCATCCTCATTGGCTGCACTTGGACCAATGAAAGACAGAGTTTGATTGCTTTTCCCTAGCCGTCAGCATTTGTATACTGAACTTTGTATACTGAATTTTAAAATACGGATTTTTTTTTCATTGAATTGTATTTTTAGTAATCGAATTTTATTTCATACTAAATTTATTTCTACATTGAAAAAAATGTCAGGTGAAGCAATAGCAGTGTGATGCCACTTAAAATTTAAACTGTGTTTTTGGTGGTACAAAAAATCCAATTGTGGAAATTCATATTCAATATCCAGTGGCAGAGAAAAACTTCCATAGCTAATGATCCAAAGTATGGGGGAGCTACGAGCCGTTGAAATCATGGCAAACCTTGAGCTTTTTCCCGTTGGATAACATTCGGGGAATTTTGCTCCTAAATCCTGGAATATCTTGGGAATGCTTGCACCTGGGTCCGAGAAAAGTAATAGCAGGGGATTCCTGGTCGGGCCCCAGGTTTTGACTTTCAAACCGTGTCTCTACGACAAAAGCTCTAGGAGGAGTCGCAAATGGAAAAAAGAGGCAGAAGAACAATATGGTGAATGCACTCAGGGTGCATCCATTGCAGATTACTGTAACGTTCTGTTTTTAAGATCTGGTGATGTCATTTTGGGAATGTGGGTTAGCGCAAGGCTCATGAAGCAGTTGAATCACACGCACAGTGAGTAAACAACATAATATTTCAATTTATTATTTATTAATTTCACAAAATCACAACCACACAATGTTTGACATGATAACTGCTGCATTGTTATGTTAAAGACGTTTTATATAGAAAACTATGTGGCTCCCTCTCGCGGCACTCTAGTGTAACTGCAGCAATAGTTTACATGGAATCCTCAGCTGCTCTTCTTCCAGTTACATGATAGATAGATAGATAGATAGATAGATAGATAGATAGATAGATAGATAGATAGATAGATAGATAGATTTGATCCTTAATTTTAACAAATATACACAAATAAAGATCAGAATTCCGTCTCAAACAAATTCATCCGTTCTTGAGGGGAGAGGCCATTGTTTAAATGCTGCAAGAAAAACACGTTGTCAGAATTAAGTCCCAGAAAGGGCCAAAATACTGCTGGATATTATAGAAGCAGATCGCCATAAATCTAATGAGAGAGGACCTGAGCTAATTACCTTTGATCGCCCTCCTCTGATGAGTCGCGTTAGAGAAGCTTTGTCTGTCGTCCTCATCGGAGAGGCGTTGTTTGTGTCCGTTAAAGTTTCTTCTAAGAGAACAGAACATTAGGAGACAGGAAGAAATATTTATCTTTAAAAACGAAAAGAAAAAGACTCATGAGGCTGCATTTTTGTATCATCACCATTGGGATGCCACAGGTGTCAATTCTTTGTCTCTTGTTACCTAAGCGTGATACTCACATAGAATGCATCCAAAACTTCAAGCTCATCATTGATGTAAATTAAAGCATAATGACAATTTGTGGATCATTTCTCACCAGAGCTGCTGATGCAAGTTTCTCTCCCATCTGACCAGGTGGCACTGTCCTCAGAGTCTTCACAGCCATCTCGAAGAGCGTCAATGAAAGACTTTGAGTAGAACTCTTTGAGCTTGTTTTGGGCATAAAGTTTATCCTGTGAAACAGAGCGTTTCAGTTCACATCCTGAGCTGATCTGTAGCAAGGACCGTAGTTCATATTGTTCTTTGTGAATGTGACGACGAATACTTTGTTATTACAGATTAACAAACCTTCCGAGCTATTTTCAACTCGTCCCTCAGAGTCCGAGCCTCCTGCCTGAGGAACTGCATTTCTGCCTCCTTTGCCCTCAGAATCACCTGTATGGCGGAACATGAAGGTTAGTCTCACAGCTTAGCCTCACATGCTAATGCAGAGTTGGTGAGGGACATAACAAAATATCAACACGATCAAATATCATGATTTCTGACTGCGCATTACGGCCACTATATTGATATTTAATAATGTTGGTTAATAATGTTTCTCCACTGAAACTTAAATGAAAGCTCTTCTGGAAACTTCTTTTCATGCACATAATATCATAAGTTTTTGCATTATGATTCTATTCTCTTCTTCAAATATTAGCTGATGTTGTGAAACTGCATCACAATTGTATCGTATCGTCCCTCCTGTATCAGGATACGTATCGTATCACCAGATTCCTAGCGATACGCCCTAGCCCTAGTGTTAAACTAGTCAAACTAGATTGCAGAGGGTTATGGGTGAGAGATCATTTCCAGGACAATGGGCAGGAAGTGGAGCTTCATTATCACTTTTTAGTTGCACTTAGAAGCCATGTTAACACAATGCGGAGGAATTAACACTATAAATTGGAACCAGCCCGTTCACAATGATTGGGTTGTGATACTGTCCCTCTCTGCTGCTTGTAGTCTCACTGCAATGAGCAATAAGAAACAACTTTGCCTCTCCTGCCACTAACGTAAACCATCATGAACAAATTTCCAAGACGATCAAGACACTCACCTCCATCTCATAGAAGCTGTTCACTTGGGAGCCTCCATGCTTTCCATTCACAGTGAATTGTCGAGGAATCTGTTCTGTTTTCTCCCTCTATGAAGTGAAAACACAGCAGTGATCTGAATTTTTCTCCTTAGATGTGTGACGGGATTACCGTTCATCTGCGGTACTACAAATACCTGCTTCTTCTTGAGTTCTTTGTTCTCCTTCTGGTACTGCATCAAGGACCTCCTCTCGTCCTGCAGCTCTTGGCACAGCTGAGAGTTCTCCAGGCATTTCTGAGTGTGCTGCAGCGAAAGCAACTCTAGCTCCTTGTGCAATAGCTCGATCCCTTTCCTGGAACACCGAAGGCACTTGGATGGAAATATTCTGAGATAACGTTCAGATTTTCAACTCACTCATATTCTATCTGAACTTGTGAGAGGTCGTTGCTCTCCATGATGTGCTGTGAACGTCGGCTCTTCTCCAGTTCCTCCTTGTGCGCTCGCTTCATTGCTACCATGGCTGAAAGCAAAGTAAATAACAAACTTTCCAAGGCACTGCTTCCAGATTTTCAAAGGCCACCAGATGGCACCGTCTGCTGTAAATAGTTAGTTAGTTAATGCAATGAAACCTGACACTGTTTCTAAACCAAGAGTGCCATCTATTGGCCTCTGAAAATCAGGACACTGTTTCATTTACCCTGCTCCACCCAAGGGTACTTAGAGGAAGGTCTTTTCAGTCATTTTAGTTCCGATACCTGCCATCGTGGCCGACGTCTCCTCCTTCAGAAGTTGCTCTTTCTCCTTCTGTAGAGCCTCCACCTGCTGCTGGTGCTGCTGCTGCAGGTCAGCCATCAGTTTTCTGTGCATCTCCTGCCAGTCACAACCACAGGTCGTAATCACATGACCTTACTGAGTTAGATGTAACCATACCTCAAGTCTCTTAATATCTTCAAGATGGACATTGCTCCGCTCTGGTGAGGAAGAGGATTTATTTTCATTTGCACCTTCTTTGCAGTACTTGTCAGTTCTCTCTTTGGAAACGCAGCACTTGATGTGATAATCGTGAAAGTGTTTCATCTCATCTTCGTGAATCTGCTGCAGCATTTTGATCTTTTTCTGGAACTCGTCTTCCAGCATGTGTGTCCGGTGCTCCTGGTAATCCTGGATTTTCCTCAGTTCCTCCTGCAGCTTCTGGTTGCCCGTCTCCCCTGATGCAATCTTTTGCTCGGCTTGTTTCAGTTGTTCCCTCAGAGCTCTGTTGTCCTCACTCAGCTCCCCAACTGTCCTGTTGAGAGACTCGCGTTCATGTGTCAGTGATGCTGTCTGCTGCTCCTGTGAGTTCTTCAGTTCCGTCTCAAAATCGATGCACAACCTGTTTGACAAGTAAATCCACTTCACTTCCTCCAGCATCCAGCTGTCGTCCATGTCCTCGGAGCACATGTTCATATCAGACCTGCTGTCTTCTGTCAGCTTCTCACTGAGGCGCTGTAGCAAACTAGCCCGCCCCCTGAGCCCAGTCAAAATTCTCCTCAACAAGTCTGGATCTTCATCTCCAGACTTTTCAACCGCAGCTCCTCCGTCTTTGTCAGTTGAGGTCTCCTTGTGGTTTGATTCCCCTGGCTCTTGCTGAGTCCCAAACTGCTGCTGGAGCTTGAAGGTAGCATAAACCAGCTCAGCCTCAGTACAGGCTCTTCTAATAGCTCGCTCTGAAACTTCAACCTCACTGTGCCTCTGCTTTTTCAAGGCTGTTAGCTGCGAGATTAAAGACTTGCATGTCTGAGTCATGTCACTCACAGATGCTAGTGGCTGAACCCCAAAACCGATCTGCGTCTCAAGAACAGCCAACATCTCCTCCACGATTGCCTTTTCTTTAGTCAACCGCCAACCAACTGTCGCCTTCACGTCCGAGTCACTGAGGTTCTTCTCATCTGTCACTTCCTGAAGGGTTTTCTCGTCCCCTCTGATGGCTTGGAAGGACTGCTGCTGTTGCTTGGCTGCGTCTTTCTCCCCCTGCACCAAGCAGGCGACAGCAGTCGCCAGCTGCCTCTCGAAGTCCGCTACGTTAAAAGCAGTGCTGTTGTAGCTGGACAGAAGTTTCTCCCGGCAGGCTTGAACAATATTCAGCGCCACCTGGAACCTCCCCACGAGCATCCTGCTGCGGCTCTCTGTGTCCTGAGCGAAGCGCTGGCTCTGTCTGGTCTGACTGTGGAGCAGCAGACTCAGATGTTGAGCCGCTGCTCGACTCTGAGTCAGCTGCGAATAGATCTGCAGGTCTGAGCAGGTCTCCTGCTCCAGTGTCTGGGTGATGTCCTTCAGCTTCTCTTCTGTGACGAACAGCTTGCTTTCTAGGAACTTGATCACAGCCATGAACCTCTGGGGGTCGTCACCTGGACCTGTGAAGCTCATGTGAGTCACATCATCTTCATCATGAGGTGAAGCCTCTTTAGCACAGGTGCAGGCCTTCAACACGTTCTTAAGTTTGACCTCGGTCTCCTCTAGACTGTTTCCCAGCACCTCCATCTTCAGTAGAACCTCGCTGAGCTCCTGGTCCTTCCTATCCAGGAGCCTCTCGTAACCTTCACGCATCTCCTGAGTCTCAGCCTCCCTGTGCTGCACCTTTCCTAAAGTAAGCTGCAGCTCCTCCGAGACCGTCTCGTACGAGTGTTCCATGTTGTAGTACTGGGTCTCCTCTGTTTTCAAACGCTCCCGCACCTTCCTCAGCTCCTCTTCCGAGTCCCTCAGCTGCCTCTGCAGCTCTTGACATCGTCTGTCGACTTTCTCCTTTTCGTTCCGGAGACGTTGCACAGCAGAGACGGTGCAGCCAAGCTCCTCCTGAAGCTGCTGCTGAGCCTGTTCGATTTCTTTGCTGAGAGTCTGGGTGTGGGTTAGACGCTCCATCTGCTGCTCAGCTCGGTCCAGACGGTCCTGAAGATCTCCAGCCGTCCGCTCCGCCTGCGACAGGTTCGCCAGCAGTCTCTTCCTCTCTCTGTCCTGACTGGCCTGAAGGAGAATGAGATGTTTCTGCAGACGCAACTCTTTCTCCGCCTGTGCTTCCTCGTTGTCCTGTAGTTTAGTCTGAACCTCCTGAAGCTGACCACGCAGTTCAGTTGCCTCCTCATCGTGGCGCTGTAACTCCTCCTGCAGTTTGGAAGACAGAACCTCAGCCTCCATTCTCTGCTCTTCACTGATGCCAAGCTGTGCCTTCAAGGAACTTAAGCTTCGCTCCCACTGTACTCGCTGCTCAGAAAACCGCTGATGCTCCTGCTCCATCTGCACCTGAGCCAGCGCCGCGGCATCTCCTGACACCAGCAACTGCGCCTGCTGAGCCAGTAGCTCCACCCGCCGCCGTAGCTCAGACTCCCTGGCTTGGTCCTGGATCTTCCGTTGAGCCTCCAGCTCACAGTGAAGGTCGTGGTTGAGTTTCTGCAGCTCCTGAACTGACACTTCTGATGAGTGATCGTTCTGTTGAGAGAACAATGTTTGAAATAGACTGTGAGGAGCGTTGATATAGAGTTTGGTGTACCTGGAGTTCTTTGGGCTCTTCAGTCAGCTCCTTCACCATCTACACCAGCAAAAGCATGTTGTTGTTGTTGTTTTTTAAAAAAGGCTATAAAATCTATAAAGTTAAGTTTTGTATCAGCATGACCTGATGTCCAGAGGGTAGTTTGTCGCCCCCCTCCACACCATCACAACTGGAGTCTTTGTCCACCTGCAGCTGGTCACCTGGGCATTCCTTAACAGGAAGTAGATTTAAGGATGGGAGACTTCCACTTCCTGTTTCTGTGTCTCTCGCTGTTGGTGAGAACTGAGTGTCAAATACTGAACACCTTCAATAGAGCTTCCAGTAAGGTTGCGACTCACCCGCCTGGTGGGAAGAAGCATCTTCGGTGTCCTCCTGAAGGCGTAGGTGACTGCAGTTGGTGGGAGACGTCGCCGGGGAGGCTGAGGACGAGGTGATGGAGCAAAGTGGGGAGGCAGAATCAGAACTCAGAGTGGAGCCTCGATCCAACTGAGGCTTCAGTTCCTCGAATTCCTCCGGTGGAGGTGGGAATTCTTCAGGGCTCATTTCGAGTTCTTGTAAGTCCTCACCACACACACGCTCTCTGGTCGGCGAGCTGAGGACCGAACATTTGTCAAACGTTCTATTTTGTTTTGAGTGAAACTGAAACCGGCGAGTTTAGCAGACCTGGCGATGTCACGTGTCGGACTGGATCTCACATTTTTCAGCACCGCTTGAACCCAGTTGCGTTTCATGCCGGAGGTCATGGAGCAAAGGTTGTAGACGCCATCTTTAGTCTGTGGAATGGGATTATGGGTTGCATTATTTTGAATGTAGTATGGGTCTGTTGTGTAAAATTTGTTTAATCATATTCAAATTTTAAATGAGGTATTTTTGATCTACACCAACGTGAAGATACAAGATTGTAAAAAGGTTTGCTCATCACTGGAGCACTTCCACCCTGATGTTCAAGCCTGTGTGCACTGACTCAAGTAACATGTGCCAAAGGTGACAATGAAAACTGATTTTTCTAGTCGAGTCCCACCTCCAGTTTTTTTGTTTTTTTTTTTGAGGTGCCAACACCAAAATAACATAAATACCTGCTTCTTCACTTTGCTGCAATGATGGCTATAAGGCGAGGACGATGATTTCCCCGACATGCTGCTGGTTTCTGCCATCTCATCACAGCTGTGCTCTTTCTTGTCCCTTCAAACCACAGATGAAGTCATAAATTCGAGCTCCAACATATCCGCATGGGCATCGAACCTGAGTCGCTCATCCGAAGACGACAGATGGCCACAGTTTAGAAACTTCTTCTCCAGTGGGTGTCTTCTTCTTAAATGAGCTGGTGATCCAGAATCTGTTCCCATCAGCATCATGGTCATGAGATAGATGGGGTAACGCGCGAACTAGACCTGACCGTCTCTGGCGTGGCGTTGGTCCAGTCTGCTGAGCGAGCGGCTGGTCCTCATGAAGGGTGCGGCAGGAAAGGAGGAGTTGGGCAGAGATGAGAAGCTGTGGCAGCTAGTGAGGCGTGCAGGTGGTCTAGATGGCTTTAGTGGGGGTCCGACACCCTGGTACTCTCTTTTCAGACCCCCTCCCACCTTGCAGCTCGACACCCCCAGCTCACCCCTCCTGCTGCTGAAGCTGTAACTCCTTCCAAAAGCAACATTTGGGAGCGACACGCTGCTGCCCACCGGTTTGCTCCGGGTGTGCTGAGGCGTGGGCACGGCCGGCTCCTTCAGTGAGACAGAGAAGAGCCAGTCAAATTCGGAGGGCCATTTCAGCCGAATCAGCCATCACAGCTTAACCCCAACCCCTTGACATGTCCAATCCTATCACAGCTGGACACTTTCTTAATCCCCTAATTTGCTTAAGTGCCATCTGACCGAGTCTGGTCAAACACATCACCGACTCTTAATCACACTTGTGCGTTCCTCCTGCAGAGATGCAGCCTCATCAGCTGCAGGGGCTATCAATTCAGGATCGGCCAACACGACAGAGAATCAATTAGGAGATGCTTCAGGACTCCTGACTGGGCGACTTGGGCTGCAGTTAACTGCTCTTACTGGGTTCAGAGCCATTAACTGAATCGTAAATCAACCCCGATGCAGACCAGAAGAAGTTGTGCCGCTCTTGACTTGTTATAATACAGTTCAATAGTCCTTTAACAACTAGAATAAGGTCGGCAGAGACTCACCTTTGCTGCTCTCTTCTGTGCCGGCTTGCTGGTCTTGGTGCTCACAGGCTCCGGCCACCTCATATAAGAGAGAAGGCTAAAACTAATAATTAATTCAGACAGTCATAACTTTCACTGTTCATGATTTATCAACTCCTAATCCCTTAAATCATGTCCTATACTTTTACTCTTGCCTGCGAGACACCAACTTTTTCTGCATGACGTGGTTGTAATGTATGTTTTGGAGCCACATTTTGGGTCTGACGCTGTTGTCATAGTTAGTCCTGTGTCTAGGAAGTGTGGAAATAAAACCATGAACCATAAAACCATTAGTCATAAGAAAACTATGTCACCCTGGATTAAAGATTTAGTAAACAACCTGGGGTCGCACATTTTAGGTGAAGAACTTTCTGACATCATGCGCTCTTTCTTTCCGAACAAAATAAAAAAAACTTGGAAAAAATAAAAACTGGACATTGAACCCTGGATTGACAAATTAAATGGCCATTTTCCCTCTTGCCTTTCCCCCAAAAATCTCAAGATTTTTTAAGGATAAATGAATGCCAAAGTCCTCTCTAATATGATGAATTCATGAAATACAATTTGAGAGAACAAGCCAGTTCAGAAGTCACTGGCGAGTCTCCAGGCCTGAGCAGCAACGCAGACCATCAGTGTTAATGCTCCCTGAGCTGACCTCTAGACCCCAGTTCAAAGAATCAAGACTGAAAGTAGTTTTTCAAATTTTAAATTCAACAATCATGAAACACAAGATTAGAAGGCTTCAACGTGCAGTAGCTTGGTGAGTGAAGGTGCTGCTCATGCTTTTTGTTTTCTTGTATGTGTTGTGATATTAGCTCAACACTGGTCAGTAGTTAGCCGATGCTTTCAGGCTCATTTTCAACCTACGTTTTTTTGAATTTCATCCACAAAAGTGACCACTTTTTCATTTGTAATAGTTGCATTTAAACAGGTGAAAATTCATGCCTGGCCGTTACATCATCAACGTTACAAAAACGTACTTTGCCTGGCTGTTAATATTAAGTGAAGGTGACTTACCTTGGCTTCTTGGACATCATTTTCACGGCCCTGTTTTGCTTGATAACAAAACACACCACAAGAAGGGTCTTGAATATGATATCTTTGGTCCAAAAAACTTTGCAATCTAATAAGTGCTACCTCAAATTTAGAGAAAACATCTGAGTGAAAACAGCAGTGGGTCTGACTTTGTTAATCTGTGACAGTGTGGACAGAGCCCTTTAGGGATTACACTGGATTACGACACAGTTACTTAGGTGAACTTGTCGTACCTCAAAAAACCTCTGCTGCCACCAGGAGTCCAAAGCTTTTTTAATGGGAATAAAATAATAAAGGTCCAGAGGCCATAAATTAATACGCACCTCTGCATAACTTCATAGGTCACTGGCACTCACGCAACCCAAACTGCAAATCCCACAATGCACTGCAACACTACAAGGTTCACGTCTGTCATGAGACGAATGTTAAAATCAAATTTCTGATTTAAATGCTTTCACTCAGCAGTTATTTTTGCTGTTAGCACATTATTAATTATTATTATTGACGACAGCATTTCTGAACTTTCGACTGATGTAACGATGAAGATGATCAAATTAGAATAAATTATGGTTTAAAACCTAAAATGAATCCGGATTTATTTTTAAAAATCGCGTGTGTTTGCTTATTCTAAGCTAAATACAGACTTGTAGTGAAGCGAATCATAACCTAAAATCACAACTTCCCAACTTACTATCGTTTATTTTGTGGTTTCTCGTCGACTGAAACCATCGTCGATGATTGGCTGCCAGTCACGTGACCCCACAGCTGATTTGGCTCCGTGAAATGTTTTGCTCTCTCACGCTTCATCGTTTCATGAAGCCATTTCAGGTTAGCGACGCCGCTCGGTAGCGAACGGCCGACTCCCACCATGGCTCAGGCGGCTCCAACAGCTGCGGCCAACGCTTTCGAGAACGGCAACACTCCGATCCAGGTGGAACACGACAAAAAGCGGCGACAGTTTGTCATCAGATTCAACGGTGCGTCCATGTAAACAATAGCGGGGCTGTTGGCTAACCTTAGCCTCCGCTTTAAGATAGCACTTTTCCTTTGCTTATATCAACAATCGGATTGTCGTTTATAATGTTTCATGAGCGATACTCATCGTAGACATAGTGTCAATTTGTTTATGGCGGAAATGATGACGATTAGTTGTTAAATCTGGGAGACAGACTCTGGACCTGGAAAACTGAGGACAGGGGGGCGACATTTACCAAAACACGCACCCAACCAGTCACCGCCGACGAAGATTACCGAGATTAACCGAACAAATTTGTCTTATTAAATAATACCGTGCAATACTGCGCTGTTACTTTAACAGTCCCGGGCCTCAGTTTTTGTTTTCAGCAAATATTGCTGCGGTTGTATGATGTTTGCTGTTTCTTAGAGCCAAACTGGGTCCAAGAGCTACTTTGGAAGTGGGTGGAGTCAAACTTAAAAGCTAAAAAAGGTCACTTGTGTGTCCCGCCTCAGGCTCTCACGACCGGGCGGTTCTCCTCTATGAATATATCGGAAAGAAGACAGTGGACTTGCAACACACAGAGGTTCCGGATGCCTACAGAGGACGAGGGATTGCCAAACATCTGGCCAAGGTACGTCCATCACTGCCATCTCATACTGCACTGCAACAGCCTCTGTAGCACTGTTGTTATTGATGGGCCTGTGTTTGATCTGGTGGCAGGCGGCCATGGATTTTGTGGTGGAGGAGGACCTGAAAGCTCACCTCACCTGCTGGTACATTCAGAAATATGTCAAAGAGAATCCTCAACCTCACTACTTTGATCACATTTATCGATGAGCTGGGAGGACGGACGCTGACAACAATAAACGGACGGTCATGTGACTAGATCCTGACGTGAGTGCAGGGGACACCGTGATCCATCTGTGAGTGCTCATTACCGTCCACAACAACCTGATGAACAGAACCAGCTGGCAGGGGCTTCCACTGAAGCTCACAGACTCACCAGAATCCCAGCTGCTAGGAATGAGTCAGCATTAACTCTCACCCCTTTGTGAAACCCCTGTGAACCACAGCAACACTTGTTTTGTCATTATCCTTGTTGTGGCTCATTTTGTTTCCTGTTTGCAGTGAAACACTGAGCATTTGAGCAGTTTCACCTGATACTTTTTTTCATACAGGCCAAAACTAAAGCTGTAGTGTGGGGCAAAAGATGTTGTTTATCCACTCAGTGCTGTGTTTGACACCAAATGTTATGTGGTAGTTTTATAATAGGCAATTATTCATGACCATTTTCCATCTCTGTCGATGCAAATTGACTTTGCTTTTGACAATTCTGTGCTCCAAAGTCTAAGCAGGAGCATTTTTAATGTTGAAAAAAGTTGTTTTTTTGGTTGTTTTAATCTTATATTTGTGTGATAATCCACTTTTTTTTTCAGTCTGTTCTGTAGTTGTGTGTATGCTGAATCTTTTTTTTGTCTTATTTTGAAAGGCCATCTTCTATTATCAATGTGTTTATGTATTTTAAATCATTCCAGTTTACAGCCAAAGACCTAAACCTCTTCAGATGAGTCGATAACTACACTGTGCTACAAGAGTTTGGTTCCATTTCTCAGCATGAACCTGGGCATTTTCCATCGGCAAGTCGTCTGGTCGTAAATCCAGCTCCTGTCGAAACTGTCGCTGACAGCGTGCTTTTTATATAACTGTGTTCATGGTGAGCTCTGCTGTCGACAATCTGATGTGTGGACGAGAAACAACATCTCAGGTTCGTCCACAGTCTGCTGGTGGTGACGTGGAACAATAAGTACTTTATTAAAGAAAAGTCTGATTTCACTGTTTGAGTGTGAAATGTATAGCAATCCTGATGTTTCTCTGTAACCGTCTTGAATAAATTAATGCAATACTGACTTGTTATTGCTGACACTTCACTCACAGGCTACTTATGATTGTCAACTTTACACTGTAAAATAAAGGAGTAAACATATCCAACTGTAAATGAAGACAATTCCTTTTATTTTCAATAATAACCATTTAATAAAGTCAATATTGTTGCTTTACATTGTGGTTCTTGCATTGTTGACTATAGAAGCAAAGGTTTTCCAGAGTAATGGCTGGGGTTTGGTATTTGTTTCCATCTGGCCTCGCATACCACAACATGACCGTAGTTGTTTCGTTTACAGCTTCAGGTTACACACCACAGGCAGACTGTGCTTCACCCACGTTTCCCACCAAATATAAACTGTTCAAGTTCCATCTCCTGATGAATAAGCGTAATGCGTGACAATATAAGTTGGCTATCAAGCCACTCCTGTGAGTCCACACCGCAAACATTCCGTTTATTTAACGCCATCCTCTGACCTTTCTGACTTGAGTGCACGATGTGAACGGCAGGTACTGTCTCACCGTTGCATCATGGGTATTGAAGTTTATATCGTGCTCAGCCTTCGGGTTCTTTTCACTGGTTGACCACTACAGCACCCACAAGGCTTTGCGGCAACTGTCGTCAGCTGCAATCACGGTTGCATCTCCAACATGGCGTCGCTGGGAAGGAGGCGCGGTGTCCCAGTAAGCAGGGAGAGGTCAGTTGCACCAAATCTTGACCAATAAACCAAACTGTTACGTTCGACTACAACATCTTGTCCATGTCAGTTTTCGCCCGGACTCATACCTGACTTACGCTAATGTTTTGCGGTACAACTGGATATTTTAATCGGACTGGTTAGCCAACATTAGCTTCCTAGGCTAGTTAGCGTTAGCAAGGAAACAGTTCATGAGATGTTTTGTTTTTCACACTCGACATCTCTTGATGAAACTCCGCTGATAATCTGCAGCGTCGTGCTGGATTTGAGTTGAACGAGTCGCTGTAACTCGATTGCGGTGTAATTTGGCGGTAGGAGTCCAGAAGTCGAGCAGTTCTAACTTCACTGTCCAGTCGGTCAACTTTCATTGGTGTTGCTGGAGCGCTTCAAACCCCCAACACTTGGTGGCATTCTGTCCGAACTGACGCACATTTTGACCTTTTCTCATGAACACCTGTCAAAACTCTTCTGCAGGTGTCAGCTCGGTGATCTTTGCTCTTATCCTGGAAACTGCTCGAGGCCTCGGTGTTGATATGTATCCACTCATGTCATGGAGACAGCAGGCACAGTTAGGTCATGGCGTTATCACAACACCAGGTTTGATCTACACAACAAAAGCAAAGTGATCATCATATTTAGATGAGTAGGTCGCTGTGTTCGTGACCTCTAACATCAGAAGTGTGAATTCCATAAAATGCACATTATTATAACGATCACATCCGATGAATATTAAGGAATAAATATCCACAATTGATCGAACGATCTTAGAAGTGACACGAGAGGTGTCTTTATTAGGTCATATAGGGTTTGATATCTGTCAGTGGTCTGTTCTGAAATTGGTTCTCAACAAGTCGTCTGAGATAAAAGGCCATTTGAGTGTCTCATGTACATTTTTTTAAAAATAAATTTCTCATGACCCACCTAGTCTTAATCTATCCACCAGGCAACTCATCTAAGTTATCTACCGTGCTGTCCTAAATTATACAAAATGTGAAGTGTAGAGGCTTGTTTTTGTGCCGTAGAGAGCTCGAAACCCAATGAAATTGAACTTTGATGTCACTATTTCTAAAGGTTGTATCTTGAGATGAAGGCAAAGGGTGTCAGGTGTCGGCCATCTGCTTGTGTAAAGCAGTAACTACATCAGGCTTCCTATTGGTTTGTTTAAATGCATCGACGCGGGTGGATGAGACAAATATGTTGTTGAAGCGAAGCACCTCGGTCACTGCCACTTAAAAGCTTCCCCTGAGCACAGCGCCTGTTGTTGTCAACGGTGTGCACCGTTTTGTTTTTTTATTTTCCCTTGTAGTCAGCACAGTTTGACAATCAGGTCCTCGCTCTGCTTCCATACTGAAATGTTTCCTGGTATTGCCCCTATTTTCCCAGTGAGAACTAGGTGATGCTCAGACGACTCAAAATTGTCTGTGCAACCAGACAGGAACTGAGTTAGTCTTGTAATAAGTGTCAAGCTTCGAGGTATATTTCAGGCACGGTGTCCCACTTTTGCTTTTGGTCACTATATGTGGCGCGGTGGCGGCTGACTGCTTATGTTGTGTACCCCCCCGGAACTCTTGTTTCCTGTATTTTTAATGGCAATTGTTGTGTCCGTTGATCTCTCCAATGCTAGTGTTTGCAGGTTTGGAGCTGTTATTCTTTATTGATGTGTATTTTCAAAGTGAAATGAAAAGTCGCTGACTTCTCTCGAGCAAATATTGACTTCCGCTTTCTATTGATCTGATCTACATCTTCCAGAGGTGCGATGTCGGCGACAGACTGCTACATCGTTCACGAGATCTACAACGGCGAGAATTCACAGGACCAGTTTGAGTATGAGCTGGAGCAGGCACTGGAGGCCCAGTACAAGTACATCGTCATCGAGCCGACGCGCATCGGGGACGAGACGGCCCGGTGGATCACGGTGGGCAACTGCCTGCACAAAACGGCCGTGCTGTCGGGCGCGGCCTGCCTCCTGACGCCGCTTTCGCTGCCTCCCGAGTACTCACGCTACGTGGCGTTGCCGGCTGGCGCCCTCAGCGTCGCCTGCGCCGCTCTCTATGGGATTTCATGGCAATTTGACCCCTGCTGCAAGTACCAGGTGGAGTACGACAGCCAAAAACTCTCACGGCTGCCCCTGCACACGCTCACCTCCTCCACACCCGTGGTGTTGGTGCGCAGGGATGACATCCACAGAAAGAGACTCCATAACACGATAGCGCTGGCTGCCCTGGCGTACTGCGCCAAGAAGATCTACGAACTCTACGCGGTATGAGTGCTGTCGGAAGCGGGTGTGAGAAGCAAAGCGAATACAGGAAAACAAACGTCACCATCAAGCCCGGCAGCGAAGCTCCGCGGAGGTGGCGGCTGTCTCTATTTTGAACTTTGATCAGATGGATAGAGTTAAAACTAGAAGGAATTGTTTTTCCTCGTCATGTTTCCTTTACTCCCATGTGACCACGACGGCACTCGTGTCTCTGTAGTAACTCTGCGCCTCCGCCGTCAGCCCGCGCCTCCTGCACCCTCCTCCCACCGCGGAAGGTACATCAGCAGTGCGAGCGACGGCCATGTTTGACTACCGGCTCTTTAACTGTACCCCCTTTCTTGCTGATCGGTATCGCCACCCTTTCATTAAACTTTAGGATATTTGAAACTCACTTTTCTGTATTTTATTTGACCTTTTTTTTTCTCATTAAATGAAGCCGACTTGATGTCCAGAAAAGGTTTATTTGAGATTGTTTGGTTCCACTTTGAAGACTGAGCCCCCACTCATCACCAAATCTATTAAATGCACTATTACAATAGATATTAAACTGCTGATATGTTTTAGCTCTCAAAACGCTGATTTGTTGGTTTTTCATTTTGAGCTACTCGAGTAGAAGTGGAAGCTTTGTTCATCATGAATATGAGAACTGTCTGCTGCTGCTGCTGCGAGGTAAGACAGTTAACATCCATTCTCTTTGTGGCTTCTTCATCTGCTCATAGTGTTGGCTGAACTCTGGCCTGTCTGACGCTTCATACTTGAAAACCCAATTAGACTGGGCAAGCAGACGTGAAACTGCAGTCTGGGAAGCAACCGGAGTCGCCCTCATTAGCTAGAACCAGCACTCGCTCAATATCTGTCAGCTGACCTCTTCCTGAGACGCTGCTGCTGCTGCTGGGACACACATCAGTACAGGTGACATGTACATTTTTGTTGTGTAATATAACGAGTTCAGGTTTTATTCATTTGGTTCACAATGAAATTCTTTGACGTGCGACTGTTAAAGTTTAATATGTTGCCTTTTAAATATCCCCCACATACGCTCGTATTTCTCTGTGTTAATTTGATATCTAAAACACGGACTCCTTTTATTCAGGTTTCTTTTTTGGATTTGAAAGAAATGTCGCTGTTGCCGCCTTCGCGTCACGTGACTCGTCGACCTGTGTGAAACCAGTGTTTTTGTTTCCATAAAATAATCACAGTGAAATGGCGAGTCGGCAAATGCTACTATAATATTCTGGTAAAACATTTTCGTTTTATAAGAGAAAAAAATATCGCGGCGTCGTGCTTATTATCAAACCGGAAGTGTCGTCACCTCGTTTCCGGTCGTTTCGCCGCTGTCGGTCGTGTCCATTGTGTTTACTTGTCAAATCCACCCGTGACCGACAGACAAATGGCACCTGCACACACCACTTAACTCGGGTGAGTGACTAGTCCCCGAACTCGAGGTGACTCGTTCAGACAACTTGACGTTGTCTAGTCATAGCAGGCGTTAGCATTAGCCGGCCCATGTGACGATGCTTCTCCCCAACAAGTGACAATTGTTGTTGCTTTACCAGAGTTGAACTTTTGATTTTTTGACCCGCAAAACTACCGAATCCGTTTACGCTCAAAGCGGAATACTTTCATTGGGAAAACAGATAGCATAGGCTAATGCAAGAACGTAAGTGTTTTAGAGCAGTATTTTCTCATTTTTAGTATTTATTTTATTTACCACGACGTGATATCAGAGCATGTTTCTGCAAACATCTCAATCTATAGGGATGTTTGTGTTTTCACTATTTTAGCAACAGTGTTGCTTGTATTTCGGTTTTTGTTTTGCCTGTTCGGATCAGCTCATATTCAAATCAGAATCAGAAAAACTTAATTAATCCCGAGGGAAGTTCTCTAAAATGACATCATTTGGATGTGTTTTTACAAGTAATGAATGACACGTGTGTCTCAGGGAAACCTTGAAGGAGAGTGTTGTGAATGGAGCGCGTTCCAAGTGGAGGAATGCTGCCTCTGATCTTGGCTAGCGTTGGGATTCTCCTGCTGTTCCGGAAGCTCCTGAGGCGCAGACATGGAAAAGATCTGAAGGGATGTGTGGTGGTCATCACAGGTGCCAGCTCCGGACTCGGCAAAGGTTGGTGTTCCTTCCTCCACCCATGTGGTTTGGTTCGGGTTGTCAGAGTTGGTGTTGTGTTGCAGAGTGCGCGCGAGTCTTTCACGCCGCAGGTGCTCGACTCGTGCTGTGCGGCCGAGACTCGGGGCGTCTGCAGCAAGTCGTCCAGGAGTTGACGTCTGCTGCTGCACCGCTGCAGGTAGATCACATGATCAATGAATTATTAGTGAGTTTTGATAAACGTTTTTTTCTGTCCAGACTCACACTCCCCGCACCGTCACCTTTGACCTCGCGGACACTGCTTTGGTGGACAAAGCTTCAAAAGAGATCCTCAAGTGTTACGGACACGTTGACGTTCTGATAAACAATGCTGGCATCAGTTACCGTGGCAACATACTGGAGACACACCTCTTAGTGCAGCGGGAAGTGATGGAGACAAACTATTTTGGGCCTGTTGCTCTGACTCAAGGTGAGACTCAAGGGTCGATCCTAGGACTCTTCTTCTTCTAGAGACTGAAAGTGTTAATTTGTCCACCTCAGCTCTTCTGCCTTCCATGGTACGGCGGCGCAGCGGTCACATTGTGGTCATCAGCAGCGTCCAGGGCAAGATCTCCATCCCGTTCAGATCAGCGTGTGAGTCAGCTGCGTATCCTGGCTCAAGCCTTCCTTGTGACGACATGAATATGCTCACTCTGTCATCAGACTCGGCGTCCAAACACGCCACCCAGGCCTACTTTGACTGTCTGAGGGCAGAGGTCGAGCAGTTCGGCATTCCGGTGACGGTCATAAGTCCAGGTTATGTTCGAACAAATTTATCCGTCAACGCCGTCACAGGAGACGGGTCCAAGTACGGAGGTGAGTTTTCATTGGACGTGTAAATTCTGACTGTGTGAGAGCCTGTTTCTGTTCCCAGTTCTGGACAAGACCACGGCGACGGGTCGTGATCCCAACTCGGTGGCTCAAGCCGTCCTGTGGGCAGTGGGTCAGAAGAGCAAAGACGTGTTGCTGGCGGGGCCACTGGCCACTGCGGCCATCTACCTGCGCACACTGTGGCCCACACTCTTCTTCGCACTGATGTCCTCTCGGGCTCAGAAGGAGCGGAAACCCAAAAGTGACTGATCTGCGTCGGCAGGTGAGAAACCCACCTGGCTTCAGAATATTTGGGATGAAGTCTGACACACTGGAACACGCAAGTTTCAATTAAAATGCACTAATTCAGCCAAATCTGATCGTCCATTTTTTAACATGGAAAACAAAGTTGTTTGCATTATTTTGTTTATTTAAATGAATGCAATCTGAAGGCAATTGAAAACACATTTTCTTTTGTGATAATCTTTATACACAGGAAAACATCTCTTACAACAACTTAAAATAGATATTTCCTTTTTTCAGAGCTCTTAAATTAAATCCACTCGTCTGAATTTTCCAACAATAAATAGTCCCGTCAACTATTTACACTTTGTTACAAATGTCGACGCTGGAATTCCTGCAAATAGAAACTTATTCAACAGGAATTCGAAGTCAAACGACTGATGCGGCGCGGGATTATAATCCCAAGTGTGGAAGCTCTTGAAGACTCGGCAACACTGGCGGGTGTGGCTTTGAAGCGGTCCTGTTAGTGTCGTTGTTTTTCCTCCAAGGTTGGACTGGAAATTGACATGTTAGTTGGCATTAGCAT
This sequence comes from Synchiropus splendidus, assembly GCF_027744825.2. NCBI lineage: Eukaryota > Metazoa > Chordata > Actinopteri > Syngnathiformes > Callionymidae > Synchiropus > Synchiropus splendidus. Next base: position 17,972,665 of record NC_071352.1, on the reverse strand, counting down.
TTGTGTGTTTCGATGAATATGCTGCACTGACATGATTCATGTTTTGAATGCTTCTTCTATATTCACCTGAGATTCACCAGTGAATTATCTTGATGTTTTTCAGTGTTAAATCTGAAACAGTTTGGCTTCAGAGGTGAAAGGAATGCCAACGTTAAAGGTCGAGTGTTGCGGAGATGGGATGGAGTGTCACGTGTTCAGTCTGTCAGATCGATGGAATCGTTTCAATTTAAATTATAAAAAAAGGAGAAAATTATCATAAATTAAAGAGAAAATTCTGTTATTTTTTCTTAAAAGTGAGGCTCGTAAAAAGTGCAAGAAAAAGGGAAAGTTGTTTTTGTTTATAAAATGACCTCACTTCCATAGAGTTCCCCAAACAGGTCGGCCATCTTGTTGAGGTAAGCGAAAGCTGCCGAACGCCGAAGACTTACTACTACTGAAGAGGAGCAGCTTTTGGCGCCCCCTGCTGCACCTTTTGGCCGTCTCCGAGTAGAACACACGGGTTGTTGAATGGCAGAGAAGGTTCCTGTACATGAGGTCGTGTTGTCGCTGTTAAAGGGTTTTGTTTGTTTTTTCTTTCTTCTCTCTCTTTCTTCAACTGCAGCTCCAGACGGGAAGGTCAAAGTTCACGGTAATTATTGCACTTAAACACACGAGGGCGAGGATGGCTGCTGCTTCAGGGGGGTGAGACGGAGGGCTCGGTGACGGCCAGCTGCTGGGCGAGGTCGTTGAAGCGGGCGATGTAGTCCACGCTGCTCTCGCTCATCATGCACGCCAGCTGGGTGTCCACCTGCCGGAGAAGCACCAGTCCTTAGCCTCTTGAAGTGACAGCTGCCGAGTGTGATGCTCTCATCAGAACAGGAACAGGTCTTACTTCTGCCACGTCAGGGAGGCCGCGGGACTGAAAGGAATCATGGGAGTTGCAGTCCAGGAGGCTGGGACCAAACAAGGCAGTGCCGCTGGAGGGACCAGAGGGGGTCAAGGTGGGGCGCCGGCTCTTCTCAGGCGACACCATACTCGCTGTGGAGGGAGACAAGCGGTGAGGAGGAGTCGGATGGACGGAAGTTGTCGGCAACTAATAAATGTCTGAAGCTCTAGTGTGTTCCTGACACGTCCGTCTCAAGCACCAGCAGATTTGCTGAGGAGTTCAGGGCTTACACAGGAGGCACCCGAGCGTGGAGTCTGAGGAGTCGCTGGGGTACCACTGGGGGTCGTGACTGGGTGAGGGGATCCAGCCTCTGGATGGACTCGCTGAGGGAGACGAGGTCAACAGTTTGGCAGCCTGGCCGCCGAGCTTCGCCGGAGAGAGCGCCGACTCCTCGCCTGGATGGGAACACGGAACCCTCAGTGACGCTGTCCCGGGCTCCGCCCACCGTGCAGACTCACCATAGTGGGCTGAGTTGATGGCCAGCTCGATGATGGAGTCACTGATGTGCGTCTGAGGCTCCCCGGGCGCCAGTGCTTCTTCGGGGGGACCCGGGAGGGAGATGTCTAAGAGTGAGGCGACACTAGGGGGCGACAGAAGAGAGTCCGCTCCGGGTGACGGAGGCTGAGCCAGACCGTTCTGCAGCGAGAGAGAGAGAACAGCGCCACCTTGAAACACTACATGCTCTGCATGAACATGTAGTGTTCAGATCCCTAACCTCAGTGATGGAGTGCTGGAGAAGCCGTGAGTCCTCCTGGCCTTTAGGGAGTGTTTCAGTCGTGATCAAGGTGTTGTCACCAGAGGGCACGTCGCCGTCTCTGCGGGGACTCTCAGGGATGATGCCAGCCGATTTAGCTGCCAGGTCGATGGCGCCTGAACACACATTGTGGTTTCAAACTCACCGCACACTCAGCTGTATTTACTAAAGAAGAAGCCACGATGTGAGCAACATACTGGAGAGCTGGCTGCTCACTGCAGATGTCGAAGCACCAGGAGCAGTTTTGGACTGAGGAGGTCGTGAGGGGGGAGTGAGTCGCGTTTGGATTGGCCGAAAAGATCCAGTTCCTGATGAAGGTGACAGAAAGGTCAGCTGACTCAGACGCAGCTCGTGCTGCAGGAGGCTGTTGTACCTGTGGCGGAAGAGTTGGACAGGATGGAGAAGGAGCAGACGTGCTGCGGCGTGTCGCCCGTCGTCCGCGGCAGCAAAGTCCTCTGCAGGCAAGAAGGGGATCATCTTCATGACTCTGCATTTTTCTCTTTTTCAAAGCTCCGCCCTCACTGCTCTGAGTGACTCACCTGAACCACCAGTGGCTTGCGCAACTGTCTGTTTCGAGGCTTCCTCTGTCTGGAGAGGAAAAGGTCCGAGTGCATCTGCGGAGGAAAACCTGATTCATCACAAATTCAACTTTAACCCTGCAGAGTCCAGGGTGGCACTACGGGAGCAAGATGGGCTCAAGAAGAGTTGTCAGAAAACAGGCTTCTCTTACGCTGATGGAGTCGAGCTGCTGCCTCAGCGCGAGCTCCGCCTCCTTGTTGGGGGAGAACATTCGGTTGTGTCGGGAGCTGTTTGGGGGGAGGGTCGTGGGCACTGCAAACACTCCGCTCTCTGGATCGCTGGACCCCAGCAGGGAGCGAGGAAGGTTCCGTCCGCCTGCGCAGACGCCAGTCATGATTGTCCGGACGCGACCTTGCTGACTAGGACATATGGGATCGGTACCTGCGCCCCCGACGTTAGACCTCGCCCCTCGGGCGGTGAGCTGCTGCCGACTATAGTTGGGGCTGCGGACCCCTGCTACCTGAGCTTTCCCTGGAGGAGTGAGAGGCTCGTCCTGCTGGCTCTTGAGAGGGGAGGTGGCAGTGGAACACAACTCAGGCGGCTGCGAGGAGAACACGATTTCAACTGAATGTTTCCTGGATGGAGTGTGTCTGAACATAAGAAGATCATCCTTACCACTGGTTTGGGGTTGACCTCAGTGTTGACCAGCCTGAGCAGACAACGCAGAACACGTTGTGTAGGGTTTGGTTTGACGGTGAGTCCGTGTTCCTGGCTGCCGTCTGGAGGCGCGACAGTCTGCCACTCGTACTCCAGCTGCAACTTCCCGGGCTTCCCGAACATCAGGTAGAGCTCAGCCAGCGTGACGTTCTCCGCGTCGCGGGCACTCCAGCCTTCCTCCCTGATCTGCTCGATCGTCCGCTCTTTAGCGCCGGACAGAAGTCCCTCGTCTGAGGCAGCCACCGGAGCCTTCGCTGGAGGAGACGGCGTCATCTCTGGCGAGGAGGTGCCGAGGTTCTGCTCCTCTTTGCTTAGCTCTGACAAGCTCTCCGCACCAATGCACATATTATCTGTTGTACTGGTCACAGATGAACCACAGATCCCGTCTTCGCCCAGAGGAATCTTGCTCCCCTCGACGGCCTCCTCTCTGGCAACCACCGGCACACATGAGGCAGGTGACACCCCAGAGAGTGCAGTCTTCTCCTCCGCCCTCTCCAGTGAGGCCTCACAGGCGCTCACCGACACCGCAGAAGTTGCTTTTCCAGGCTTAGCGCGAGCTGCCGATTGAATCCCCAGGATCTGGACAGTGGGCAGCTCCTTGGTATTGGGCCGGTTCTTCCCGCTCTCCTGCCAGTGGACAGTGCAGGAGGCCTTGGAGTGGACCACTCGGGCCACGCCGGGCAGCGTGGTTAAAGTGCTGCTCTCGGCCGGGAACAAGAAGAGCTCCTCTAGCCAGGACTTGGTGGGAGAGTTGGAAGAGGTTCCCTCCAGAGCCTCACGTTCCATCAGACTCTTCAGCTGCAGAGGTCAGAGTCAAGGTCATTGGTGACAGACACAGATCCGCGGATCTCTGCTCGGGATTTTGATCTAAAACCAGGTGTAAGGATACGATTCGCTGGTCGTGGTATGCCCACTTCTGCTTCAGGTACTCGATGAGACTGGAGACCTTCCTGTGGAGCTCCACCACCATCCTGCAATTAGAGATGCTTTAATAGGAACATCACTAGAGAGGAAGTTGTGTTTATGAATCACATGGTCCCATCGCTGTAACACAACACTAGAATTACTTCACAAAAGTGCTATTTCTGTTCTCCCCATCATTCATCTGTGACAGTGTTCTGCACAGGTCAAACAACAGATGAATGTGCTGGATCATTACATCTGCAGATCAACAATCCACAGCCCAAATTTAACTGAACTTCCAGAGAAAGTAAAATCCTGAAACACAGTATTGAGACCACGACGACAGCTTTCAGTCTAAAAATAAAGAGCTGAGCAATGCTCAGGAAATGTTGCGGAGCATGAGTTTTTTTATGCAAGAGAGGACATTCATGGGTTTAAGTGTATGAACAGAAGGTGACTGAAATACAGACTGTCACAGAGGATGAAAGCTCTCACCTTAGACGGGGGTTGTGAGCAAGACTCTGGACTCGGGTCCACGACTGGTTGCTTCGCGGCTGCAGCTCCACAGCGACCTTGAGAGGAAGACGCACTGGCTTCTGGTCCTCCTCGTCACTCACGCCTGCAGATGAAAGGGATTTGACTTCAAAGTTTCCAGGGTTTACTGACTGAGATATGGGTCAAAAACTGACAGACCCAGTGTTCTAAATAGGCAAAATGATTCTGAACCATATGAGGAAACTGTCCACAAAAATAGAGACACTAGTTTAAAAAATGGTCACCTGCTCTATAATCTAGCCTTTGGGTCAGTGCGTTCAGTCTTTCTCTTCCATAATCTGGGTAACCATGGAAACACGACAAGCCCACACGTTGCTATTGTTGCTATCAAACCCCACCCCCGCTGTTCCTGACATCTTTATGCTGCGATGTTGTTTCCCCATCATCTTCTGGGTCACCTGGATCTTACCATCTGGATCACAAAGTTTCTTCAGCGCTCGACACATGGGGGCTTTGATCCGCAGGTTCCTGCCTTTGGAGCGCACAGTGGTGGCCCTGCGGAGACAGAAGCATGGCACGTTTGGCCGCATGAGGTCATAACCGCAGACGGTTATAACATTTGGACTCACCCTTGTTGGATGAGCTCATTCAGCTTTGCCACGTTCTTATCGTCCATTACTGTGGGAGACGAAACACAACCTGTTATGTTTACAACCTTCCGTCCCTCAGGAGCAGCTGCCCCCTCGTGACCTCCTGCCTAATCACTGGAACATAAACGCAGTGTAAACAAGGACGGCTCCGACACTCACAGCCTCCCACTTTCTTGCGGAGCTCAGCGTAGCAGATGAGCCCGTAGAGTTCCTGGGAGGACTTCTTCAGCACACGGGCGTAAACTGAGGACAGGCAACGGCATGTGTTTACAAAAAAAGGCTTTGATGAAAAATATCTGGCGGCTCACCGTTAGCAAAGTCGATGTGTTTGGAGATCTTGTGCCAGGTCCGGTAGTAGAAGTGGCGCACCTGCTCCTTGTTCTTCACCATGTTGGCAGGCTTCCCTCGCTTCTTGTACTTCATGGCGATGTTGTTCTGGATGGCCTCGAAATCCTTCCCATGCTAGAGAGGAGCAGACGGAAATCGAAGTGGCAGTGAAAGCGCTGCATGCAAGAAACACAGCGGCGACTTTGGATTTAGCGGGTGACAATTTGGTTGGCAGTACGTGGGTCAAGATAGAAGTGGTGAGGATTTAACCAGCGCAACAGCTTATCAGTTTGTATAGCAGCCACACACAAGAACGATGCAACAACCATGTACAAGTCTGTCGGCAGCCACAAACCTCACTACACTACAGATCCCTGCAGTGCTCTATAGGGCTGGGTATCGATTCTAATTTCAAGAATCGATTCGATTCCATCCAATCTCTTCAGGTTAGTATTTAAACCATTTTCTGAGCTACTGCCATAATCACATGACAAGTGACGCAACATATTAATACTAGTATCATATTGACATTCAACAGGAAATGAATGAAGGATTCATAGTAAATGATAATAAAGATCCAGACACAGAACGGCAGATGGGACTGGCTCATGGGACTGCTGCATTATTAGAAATAGGACATGAACAATTCACCCAAAAGATGCTGTTTAATACTAATGCATTTTTATTTTATTATCAAAATGAAAGAAAGATATTCTCAGCGAGTGAAAATGTCAACAGAGTGCTGACTTCACAGCAACCTGACGGTCATTGCGCAGTATGTGAACAGTTCTCTGTGGTCTGTAGTACGTACGACAAGAGGTCTCACTCCTCATCAATATAGTGAGTTGTCAGACTCGTGTAAGACTGCCAAGATGTCCACGTATCTCTTGTAATGCCCACCCTGACTGCCGACTGAATCTTACTTTTCACGTTTTCTTTTACTGACCGGTGCAATGCTTGGGATAACAGACGTTTGAGAGACACCATAGCGTAGTGTGGCTCTATTACGGTCATTAGCCGCCTGAAGCCCTCGTTTTCAACGACGGAAGACCCTAACCCGGCGCATATCTTTGCAAGTGAAGCCCGCAATCACTTCAGTTATTTTGACAGAGCGTGCAGAACTACCCGGTGGTGGTAAAGTTCGCTCGAGTTTCATTTGTTGTGGCCCGGTGGATGGCTTGGACAGGAGCGCTGGGTGATGTCGCGTCACGTGACTCGTGAGGTCGTCAAAGGGCTTGGACTTCACCCGGAGAATATGTGTTAAAACGTAAATTAATTAATCCGATCTTTGGACACACAAATCGATTTTCATGGAATTAATGTACGAATCGATTCAGAATCAGAAAATCGATTTTTTAAACACAGCACTAGTGCTCTAACATTCAGGCAGCCACCTCCACTATGTTCTCCCAATATAAGTTGTCACTACACAACAGTGACATCGTTGAACACCATCTCAAATATACAAGCTTTGACCCCGAAAAAGTGTGACGTCAAACCACAACAAGGTTCAACACTGAGCATCTCCCCAATTGCTGTTACTTAATTCAGTACACAGGCAAAATGTAAATGTGAGATTGAGGGTCTAAAATGTGTCTGCAATATACATAATGGGAGGCAACCCGAGTTGCACTTTTGGAGGGAAAAAAAAGCCACATTTTTATAACATTTAAAATACATTTTTGTGGGACCATTTCACCCACCCTGTGTTCATGAAATTCAAGTGTTTAATAACTAAATTTATCTAGAGGTAACTTCCTTGTTGGAACCACTTTTTAATCATCCTTAACATTTAAAAAAGATATACCTAAGCAGGTATCTAAAAACGTACCTCATACAGCCCCTCAAAAAAGCTGTTTTTGTCTTCAGCACTCCATGACTCCCACTGTCGACGAGCCCTCTTCTGGTTGCCAGCTTGTTCTTCTTTATCAGTAGGACCTTGGCCTTTGGAGGCCTTAGAAACACCCCCCAAGGTACTGGCCAAAGGCCCTGACTGACCCACCGATCCCTGGGTGGATGATCCATTCTCCGAGGCTGTAACACACACACACAAAAAAACAACAACAAGAAATTAGTAGGACACAAACACTTAAATCAGATATTTTACTCTGTATTTTATAAACTCCTCTCCAGCCAAACAACTTAACCAGTCACACCCCCTGCCGCTTCCCTGCCTCACTGGGCTGAATTTTGGCAGCACGGCAGAAAAAATGAGCCCATATGGCTGCGAGTCGAGAGTTCAAAACCACCTTGTTGTGGGCTCGGACAGCCAAATGTATCCTAGCGCACAATGCCAGGAGGAAACCAAACAAACACTGATCTCAGCTGGACACTGCCACCAGCCAGTGCTGTGAAACTAACTGTAGACATGCTGATGCAAATGCGTGTGCGGCAGCGGTAACCCAGATGTGTCTCGTTCCAAATAGACATGTACCAATATAGCATCAGATTAAAATAAACTGAGCTCCATTCAGTCGCATTCTAGATCCCCCTGCATTCCTCAGTACGGTCAGCTCTAAAGAACAAACTGAGGTCCGCCTGAAAATGAATTTTCGGACACATTATTGAACTTCGACCACATGCCTTTACAGCAGTCACACTGCCACATCGACATTAAAAATGCATGTGGTTACAACTTTGACAGGCAGCAGAACATCACATCGTCCTCTCCACACCTCGGTATTATAAAAATAAATATATTTAACGTGTGTGTTGGTTTTGAGGTCAGAGCTATTGGAAATACACCTACTGTGTACCTCTGTGCGTCCGTTTACTTGTAAGAATGAGTACCAACAAGTTATATCCAAGAAATGTATTCCCTGACTGAGGAGTCTAATACATAAGCAGAATTCTGGGGCAGCAACTACACCTGACCTAGCCTTAGCAGTAGCCCGGTAGAGCAACTAATAACTATCTGAGGTCTTGACCGCTTTGAGGCCATCATTTCTCTGTCGCCCGTCAGTGCTGCGAGACTGTTACTCGGGTGTTTTCGATGTGCTGGCAAGTCACCTAAGATCATTTTGCAATCACTCCAGTCACGAGGGTAAAATCAAGGAAATGCTGTTTATGGACTGTCGTGAGTGGAGTTTTATTCGTTTCATAAACGGTGTCGACACTGTGAACACACGCTTGCCCATAACCATCTTAAAATAAATATATCAGAAAGTTGAGGTACCTTCTAAATTTTATTTCAGGTGTCAGAAAAATGTTTTTTTAATTCTGTGTGACAAATAGAATTTGATCACTCAATTCTGGTTATTTATTTAGTCGTTTGCTTTTGTCATAAATGTTTGAAATGAGACATGGACATCAGTTCGAAATGTTATTTAAAGCTTGAATGTTGTACTATGATAAATAATAGTATAAGAAAATTAAGGTACACTTGCTCAAAATAAAATATTCTGTCCCTTCTGTACTTGGAAAGTGAACACTATTAAAACAACTGCAACAAGAAAGCTCGTCTGATTTAGGCGTGACAAATGTTACTCCTGGTGAAGAGTTTCTTCAGTTTCTCTATCATTTCAAGTTGCAGACATTTCACTGAAATGCTGCAGGAAATCCAGTTCTCCCAAGGGCTGAACAAAAAAACGACTATCCAAATTAATAATTTAAGTGACCCCGACTAACCCCACGCACGGGTCATCTACAGTACCTCTGGATTTGGTCCCTCCGTGTCCGTTGATGGCTGAGCCTATGGAATCCTTCCGGATCCTCTTGCTTGGAGGTCGAACACTTGATCGTAGAAAATGATGTTGGTCGTGACAAGGAGGGGCCGGCTCCGTGGAGGACTGAGACTGTTGGGTCGAAGCCGGTCCTGTTCGGTTCGGTAGCGGGACCGGAGTTGGACCGGGACTGAGACCCGAGACTGATGGATTAAGAATTTCCACTCCGTCGTCTCCCTTTGTACTGCGCTCCTCGGTCGCTGGCTCTCCGCTCTCCTCTTCGTCGCAACCTTCGGCTTTCCTGGCCGGATTCCTTCCCCCATCGACACCGATCCCCTCCCTGGATCCCGATGTCATGCTGCCAAAACACATCCAGCGAAAATTAACAGATTATGAGCGAAACGTTGCTCGGAATGAACTTCTAAAGACGACGTTCACTGTCTCTCAACATGGCCGCCGCTGTTTGTTTCAAATCCCCTCTCCAGTCCCGACAAAACAACGCCAAAAATATCCATCTAAAACCACCAAATAAATCACCGAAAACACGTCAAAGTGTGCACAAACTAACCGACATGCTAAACGAGTGGTCCATATTCCCGAGAGTTAACATTCGAGGCTGTATTCCAACTAAATTCAAATGCGAGCGCTTTTCCGTTTAGCGCCCTGCAGAAACGACGACCAACAGTCCTCGGCACATTCGACCTATGATTAAAGTGTTTAATTCTAACGCAAATATACCCATTTTCATGCTCTTCGGTTGTCGATGACGTCTTCTTTCTCTTCACCATGGGTCCGACCGGGTAAATAAGCAACAAATGATCAATGTGGGCATAATAAAAGCTCCAACTGTCTCCCAGCTCTCTTGCCCTCTTCTTGCTCCAGCCTCGACTGAACTCAACTGTGCGCAGCTCAACTGTTCACCATCGGCAACATTAGTCGGTGATAATATATCAAAAGGAATAGAACGAATGAACATATTTGCAAGGGGACACACTTCACATATCGACAGAGGACCTGCGTTAGTCTGTCAGTATTTTCTGCGTCGATATGCATTGTTTTATTAAAGTGTTCGCAAGAGGACTAACTTGACGTCACAGTCTCATACAGAAATAAAGCAAATCAATCACACACCATTGTTGTTACGTTTAACCTACAAACCAGCTGTTACACATTTATTCTAGTTGCCATCGTCCACAAATCACTCACTAAGCATTCATTCAAACTAACTCCATCATCAAGCTGTGAACAGAAACAAGGGAACATGTCTAAGTTAGCAAACAACAAGTGCTTTTGTATCGCAAAGCAGAAATATACATAGTTGGTGTTTCAATGTGAGTTTCCCGTTAAATACATCTGTAGTTTATTGATATTGATTTCCAAAGTTTTACTCCATCATAGCAGCGAAAATAAGACAAAGGGACAGTGAGTAATGGGTAAAGGAACTCCAGTTACCACCAACTGCAATTTTATGTAATTTCAGGTTTGTGTAAAAGGTAAACTTGCCGCATTAACTGTAAAAAAAAGCTCAACTACTATTAAAATAAGGGTTATGAAAACTGCTTAACCTATAAACACGATATGAATTCACTTTGAGGTTCACTCACTATATTTTAAATCACTCAACCTCATTGAGAAAATACACGTAAAGTGCAATGCACACACAAATTCAAATGTAAATAGTTTATCATATATCAGACGCAATTCGTGTTTTACAACACGATACTCGCCATTACACATGAGAAATAGCAAGTTATTGTAAGTCTTTTTGTTAATTTAGTGTTGCTTTTCAGGCATTCTTCCAGAAATAACAATACATACGTTCAGTTCTTTAAACACTGGACTCAGGACCTACTTACTGACACTGCAGGAACAATGTGATATTTAAAAGGTTCCTTCGCGGAAAAACATGTAAACAGGTGTCCATTCATTTGGCGCATGTTAGCGTTGTGGTTTTCCAGCTAACACAAATCAAACAAGTCGTGAGCGCAAAAACATAACTGTAACTAAAGGCAAGCAAAAACAGTACCTTAACTTGGATCTGGAATGACACGTCGATATAAAATGTTCACCTCAAGTGGAAGTTTCTCGGAGTAATTTCCAGTCCAAACATAAGTTAGCATCGCTAGCTGACAGCCGCCTTCCAACCTCTCAGCGATGACAGTTCCTGTGGCTCGAGTCTGCACGCGCGTTGGCACGCCCACCGCGACACGAAAACAATAGCTCTGATTGGCCATAAAAACAGGGAGGCGTATAATAAATAGATAACTGACAGATTGCTACGCCAATTATTTGCAAGTTTGAATACGACCAAGGACCAATCGAGGCACTCTTCCTGTTTCTTTCTTTTTTTTAACGACTTTGCGTGTAAAGTGACGTGGAGAAACATTCTCCAAGTTTTTGTTAAATATGAATTACTTTTTAGGTTGTGACCCTCACATGACTAAAGCCATCATGGATCCAATGGTGACATAGATAAACATTTTAAAAGTATCAGAAGTTCAATGCAGCTCCATTTTCAATTGTATTTGGGTGTTACATTTAATACCGAACCATTGTGTTTTGAAAACAAGGAACGTGACGGTAGACTGCTCTGACATACAACCCGCTGTTTAACATTGTCTAATATCTCGTGTTAATTGAATAGCCCGAGTCAAATGAGTTGAACTTTAGGGCAATATTAATTGTCATTATACATCGTTTGAAGTTCGCATTTTTAAAACAGGGCACGGGTGTGGCTTTTAAAGGGTCACACTTCCCATGGGCGGATACTTGTATTGAAAAGTATCTGTAACATTTACGTGGCCTGTCATTTTATGGATTCAAAAACACATTGTATATGTAAATACATCTCCCATATTTTCTTCCTTTGTTTTATGTATTTTTAACGTGAACTATACAACGCAGAAGTTCCCTCGGCGGGATGTGTTGTGCAGAAATCGAGCGCCCCTCTGAGTAGCAGTCGCAGGGGAGGACTGAAATTCTTGACTACGGAGTTCGACTGGGCGGAACTCGTTACTCGTCCAGTTGGCAAAGTTGTGTGCGTAGACGTGAAGGCTCAAAACAAAACCACAATGACTTCGACGAACATGTTCCAGGGATTGGACACCGGTTCCAAACCGAGCTCCAGGTGACGACTGCGTGTGTGCTAGTGTTGTGTGGTCGCAACACCAAACCGCTGGGTCCGCAGCGTCCAGTCGATTGAGCGAGCCACTTTGACATCGCTGTAGTTGCGTTCTTTGACTTCAAACATAAGGTTAAACAACGTGTATTGTCGGGTTCAAGTCGGTTTGGCTTAGGCGTTGTGCGTGGAGGTGGAGCTTACTTCCAACTGTAGCTCGCATGAAAGCCCCAGTTAGCCTTTCGTGCTAACCGGTCCAGGCGTTGTCTGCTGCGGAAGTGTGAATCCCCCTCCGTATGTCTTCGTCATTGTTCGCACGATCCTCTGAGCCACGTTGTTGCGGTGGAAGATCAACGTTGAATGTCTCTGGCAAAGTTTGTGGTTGCTCGCCGTAAACTTCAGACTGGTCAAAGGTGTCGGACGTGTGGCGCCGTCCCTGTGTGTGATCTGCAACAACCCGTTATTTTGTCAGCGTGTGTGCAACCTCTGGTTCCAAAAACATCTGCTTCTTGTTTTTTTTGTATCCCACATTTTACAAGAGAAAAGAGGAAATGATTTACACTATATAATACACACTGACAAAGAATATAGGACTAAGTCAGTCTCAAGTTGTAGAACTGTATATTCCATTTGACATTTAATAGTGGAATACCATTGGAGAAATATTATGTCTGTGCCGACTCTTGTCTAATATTATGTTTGTTTTGGCAGGGTGCTGAGGCCTCCGGGAGGTGGGGCTAGTAACGTCTTCGGTGGCTATGAAGATGACTCTGCATCCCCAAGAAGGTCAAATAAGATGGCCTCTAAAGTTTTCGCTCCTCCTGAGGAACCTCAGAACACGCCCCGACGCTCCAATCCCCCAGGTCAGACCTGCGCAGCACATGCATGAAAGTCAAATGGTCATCAATCATATCGGATTCAATGGCCTGAATTCTAACGTATGAATATCTTACCCAGCTGTACGTTCTTTCGTTGACACTTCATGTTTGATGATGGACAGTGATAAGATGAGAGGCTCCATCATTTGTAGTAGATGTGGTGACGTTGTGTATGTTCCATAGGTGGAAAAACCAGCGGAATATTTGGGGAACCTGAAATTCCAGCTCAACCACAAAGACCTGTACCTCCTGGAGGGGCCACCAGCAATATATTTGGGCCTGCAGAAAGTGCTGCTGTCCAAAGCCCAAACCGGAGCCACCCAAATAAGCCAAAGGTACATGTTGTATACATAGTGTGTACACGTTGTAATTCAGATTTAGCAACGTCTGTGTCCGCTCTGCCCCAAACCCCTGTCCGTTCTGTTGTGAAACAAAGAATTAAACTTTATTTTAGACACCGTCATTGATAATATCTTTAATTGCTGTCCGTTTCAAGCTTTTAAGATTCATTGTAACTTTTTTTTTCTCTGCAGGATAATCTAACAGTCGGAGCTGAACCGGAGTCGCCAGGTGAGGATCACAGCCTTTTGAGTGATTTCATGTGAAGTCAGGAAAGAACTTGTTGTAACAAAGTCTAAATTCTTGTTAGTTTCAAAAGCTTTTTGACTGAAACCTGAATGATTATTAGATTTATGTCCTTACTAAGCATATTTGGGAACTTCTGACCTTCTAAAGTCTTCACCTCACTAAGATTTGCGCAAGGGATGTAATCAATGTCAGGTTTGGTGGAGTAACACTGCTAACTTGTGAGAATCAAGCTTTAAAGAACACACTCTGGAAAACTGAAACATTTACCGCCTGAGAAAAGCTGTATTTGGCTGAAGCATTTCTCTCTGGCAGCACCTGTAGTGAAGGTGGTCCAGCCTGTGGTTGAAGCAGAACCAGCGCCTCCGGCCGTGGCTGCAGCGGCTAAAGAGAAGCCCGGCCCAGTTCCACAGCCACAGACCCAGTCTACCTCCTCCTCCTCCTCATCCTCCTCACCCTCCTCACCCTCACCTCCTGATGACAATCTGAAGAAGCACGAGCCTCACCTGGGACCCAAACCTCGCTCCCACAACAGGGTCCTGAACCCCCCCGGAGGAAAATCCAGTGTTGTGTTCTATTGATCAGGCTGAGCGCCCCCTCTCTGTTTGTTTGTGTCACTCTCTTCTCTGCTTGTGCCATTCCAGCTCCCTCCCTCCCTCCTATCGTTGATCGATGTCTTGCTTTGATTTTCTTGCACTTTCATTCCCACCTCTCCGCGTCTCTTCTGTATGGTAAAATCTGCATCTATGCAATCGACATCTCAACAGTCTTGACCAGACAGTAAGTCTGAGGTGAACACAATCTTACTGTAAGTGAACGTGGCAAGTATTTTCAAATGGTTTGCAGCAATTATCGCAGTTACCCCTCCTTTTCTTAGGCCTTATTCCTCTTCTCTCACTGAAAATAGCCTTACCCACATCACAATATTAATGGTACAAACTTGGTAAAAGAAGCCAAAAATTGAAAGCAGTTGTTTAATAACCAAATGCCACTGTAATGTTTTCTATCTGCTTCATCCTGCGTTGCCTTCGAAACACACATTTCTTTCTATTGTTGCTTGGGATAGGCTTCTATGTTTTAAATTAAAACGGCTATGGACAAGTGAACTCTGGACCAGCCTGCCTGGGTGCAGGTGGGCTCATTGATAATCACCTTCCCGCTCACTTCCTCACGCACAATCACGGTGCCCTCCGGCGGCCTGTCCCTGCAAAGATGCCGTGCCTGGCAGGCAGCGAGCCCTGCAGAAGAAATCAGTCCTGTGTATTGCAATAAAATCGTCCTCTTTTTTTCAGTCGGTGTTTCTTCTGGTCTCTTACGACGCTCAAACTGTGATTGATCTCAGATGGATAGGGCTGCCCAAAGAAACAGCTGTGTGTGATGATGCAGCAATATTTGTGTAGCTTATTTAATGTATTAAATGAATGGTGCAATCTTTTTGTGTGTGTCTGTTACACCAGTCCAGTTTCATTGAACTCAGCCTCCACTTCCTGGTGAGAAGGTGCCCAGACCCCCATCAGTATTGTTTATTTCATTCTGCAGTATATATTTTTTTAGCAGTGTGCTTGACAAGACAGCAGGTGGCAGTAGCATTCCAGGTCTCACTTGCACAACACACACAACCTCTCTGGTAAACGATCACTGGCACAGACTGAAGGTCAGTGGAACACAGTGCAGTGGTTCCCGTGTGAATCACCCTCCACCCGTGCACATCCGTCATCACCTGGGTTAGTACACTCCGCTGCACTCTCCAGAAATGCATCCAAATCTTGCATCTCATCTTCAATCTTTTGTATCCACGTCTATGTACTGTTTAAATCACAGCACAGTGACAGACGTCAATGTATTCATTTCTTATACTTGAAATCTGCAGGCTTTTGTTCTGTGCATTGTTATTCTGCTTCATTGACCATGTTTTGTTTTCACTGTCTGTGTGAGTTCCACAAGCCCAAGCTTCACTGACTGGACTACAGTCTGCTGTGAATGGAAATGTACTTTTGGGGGCTGTTTTTTTTTTTTTTTTTTGCAACTGAACCAAATAATTGTTGAGCACCTTCGACTGAACTGGTTGTATTAGTACCCTCTAATATAACGTGTTTTTAAAATATGTAGCCAACTTGATCTGAATCTAGTTGACATGTTTGCGCAGACAACTTCATCTCCACAACTTCATCTCCAACCTGACGAACATTTGAGAAGGCAATCGCACGACTGTCGCGGTAGTATCGACAATTTTTAGGTGCTTCCTGTTTCCACTTTCAAAGTAAAAGCTTCGCATTGCCATTCGAGCTCATTATAATAAAAATAAATAAAACATCTAAGGAATTCAAGAGGAACTACTACTACATATAGCTGGCTTCATAAACATGGAGGTGAAAGTTATAAATATTATATATATATATAATATATAATACATTAAATATATTGGTTGACCCAATGTATTTAAACAATACACAAAACTTATATAAGAACTAAAGACTTTGATCTTTCACTCTTTCACAGAACAACACTATAAATATATTTGAAATGTTAAACTCCGAGATATCATCTTCATTCATAAAAATGGATCCCCTGAATTCTTCCGAAAACACTTGCGAATAAGCTCCAACAAAATGAAACGTATTTAACATGCATGTTAATTTGGAACAAGTGACGTACGTGTCCAGTTTTAAGACCAAAGGCGCTGCTATGACTCCCTCGCACGCGCTGTTTATTGTGTGTTCCGGTTTGGACCGTCTGACTTGACAGACGAGCGCGGCTGCTCGATGCAGACGCTGTGACGTCAGCGTGTTGGGTCAGCTGGCCCCTCCATCAGAGCAGCAGAGCGAACCTCTCCCATCGGGGGACATCACCATCTCCGCCGGCAGCACCGTCGGTCGAGCCCGCGTGAGCGAGTCCCGACATGGAGGCAGTGTCGCCTTAGCGCTTCCGGCTCGGGTCCCGTGGATTCTTGATTGTTATTGATGCTGTCATGTCATATTCGGTGCCAGTGATGGCGGGGCTCCATGGCCGCCGCTGCTGCCGCTGCCGCCGCTGCCGCTGCTGAGAGGCAGGTGCAGTATTCCCGACGAAGGCGTTTTTTTTTCTGGGGCCTGGACCCAGCGAGGGCCAAACCACACTCCCGCTGCTGATAGCTGAGCCGCCCGTGGAGGTCCAGGAGGAGGAGCCCTTCATAGACATCATATCAGAGTCGAGGCCGAGGTTCCAGGGTTCCAGGAGAAGCTCAGCTGCGGGAACCTTCCGCTTCCAGATGCCTTCATCGCGTTGATTTCTTCCCAAAGTGTGATTTCTGTCCCGTCTTCGGTACCTATCCGTCGAGCGTCTGGGCCACAGGCCTCCACCGCAGCCTCCTCATCTGGAAAACAGCAGCCGCCAACATGATGGAGATTCAGATCGACGAGGTGGTTTACCAGGACGACTACGGCCCCGGGTCAGTCATGTCGGAGCGAGTGTCCGGACTGGCCAACAGCATCTACCGGGAGTTCGAGCGCCTCATCCGGAGCTATGACGAGGAGGTGGTGAAGGAGCTGATGCCGCTGGTGGTCAACGTCCTGGAGAACCTGGACGCGGTGCTGACGGAGAACCAGGAGCACGAAGTGGAGCTGGAGCTTCTCAAGGAGGACAACGAGCAGCTCATCACCCAGTACGAGCGGGAGAAGTCGCTGAGGAAGCAGGCGGAGGAGGTGAGTGGTCCTGGAGGGCCTCACACCTGTGACTCATGGAGGTGTGACACTAAAGAAACCTCATGAATAGCCGTATGATTAAACATATGAAAGCATAATTCCACAGACGAGTAATAAGCCCTTTTGCCATGATTTATGAAGTGAAATAAAACGATGTGTCGTCGTATTTCACCTGCTTAAAATGTACTCCAAAAATGCAGAAGTTAGAGAGAGGAATATATCTGTCACACTGAGGTGGAAATTATTCTAGAAAGCACAGAAGAGAAATGAATATTTCTCTATTCAACAAAGTCGAATAAAGTTCCAACTTTGCTTGAGATGCTCTAAGGTATTATTAGTGTATTCTATTGAGTTTATTTGGATTTCAGTTCCTGTTCCAGACTTCATTTTGTGTATTATTATTCACTGTTTAAGTGACTACAACACCAAGGAAGGAAATGTGCCATCGATGCACGATAAATGACCTTATCACCTTATTGATCATCTTCAAATCTGAACGAAGGGAGTATAAACACAACAACTCCAGACCTGGATATGAAGCTATTGCGTTACCGCTGAGGCCCCGCCTCCATTCAAACCTGTTCACTGTGGTGTCACAGCAGCCGTGGGATCATAAAGCTGAACTGAAGTCTCGCTCCAGACCAGGAGCGAGAATCACCCCGACGCACCCGCTGAGCTCAGCTTTCACTCTCTTAGCTGAGGTTTTCTCCCACTGCCACTCGTCCAGCCATTATTATCGCCATTATAGGTGTAGAGAAATCCTTCAATCCATCACAGCTAACAGAGTTTAAGTTTAACATGAGATTACGCTTGAAGTGCTGAGCTAGAGCTTGCCAGGCCACTGAAAAACAAGCTAATAAACTATATTAAATGACTAATCTCTGTGCCAAGTAGCAGACATTTCCTCAAAATACTTTTGTTGTCAACATAGCTTTGTTGATGTGCTTAGCCCAGCCGCCGTGGCCTTTTTCTATTAAGCTGCTGCCGTAAATAATGAACTGAAATCTTTGAAAATCACTTGTCAAAGCATCAAAAACCCAAAGTGATTTTCTGCTCCGGTGATTTTAGTCCAACAGTTTGTGGAACAGTGGAAGGGGGAAGGGAGGACATTAATGAACGTCTGACACTGTGACCCGATTTGAGCTAACTAGCAGCAGAGAGAGGAGCTATAACAGCGTTTGGTATGAGAGTGAGATGAGCTCTGAACCAGCCCAGTGTTGTGTGAGAAAACAGAGAGCAAAGACCCTGTGTGGACAATAAGAGGTTTCAGGTTTCAGTGTTGCTGCACTCATGCAAACAGAGCTGACGTTGAGATTTTCACTTCACAAAACCAGCCGCATCGTGACAGGAAGTAACCTTGGCGATTCATGCTGTTGCCAGTCTGTCATGGCTGGTCAATTGAATGACCTGAGGGGCCACATTCTTTCCTTTGAGGGGCCATCAAAGGGCAGGAATTATTAAGCTTAAATAAAATTATTTTTATGACCTTTCTGAAATAGGTTAAGTGTCATTACACCATGATAATATGCTTAAAATAATGTATTTGTTCATATAACAATTCATATTATTTAAATATGATCAATATAATTAAAAAAAATGTGTTTTCTTCACAATCTTTTATTTATTTTGGGCTCATGTTGCTCATTAAAAGAATCTAATTCAGAAACAAAACACCCTATAAAAACTCGGGCTTCCTCCTTTAGAGACTTCTGTAGAGTGGATGTTGGCGCACGTCCATGAATAATTCACGTAGGAGACGTAAACGTTGTCAAGTGATCTGGCCTGCATCACACTTGGACAGCATTGTTGTCTGCTGTCCAAGACAGACGCCTGTCTTTTCCATATATTAAAGGCACTTTTTTTCAGATTTTAATATTGATAATATGTCAAGCAGGAATGGATTACATTAATTCAGCCTGGACATCATGCAATTTTGGATCAGGAGATTATGGGATTTATTGGCAAGCAGTCTTGGCTGGTCCGGTTCACGAGAAGCCATGGCGGTATTTGTTGAGCGAATACGAGAGTCTGGGGTTCAAACTCCAGTGAGGCAGTTAAATTTCCATGATACTGTATTAGTCAAGAACCTTACTAAAGCAGTTCTGTGGGCTTTAACTTACACCCTCTCTGGTCTCTTGACAGAAATTCATTGAATTTGAGGATTCACTGGAGGCAGAGAAGAAGGATCTGCAGATGCAGGTGGAGTTTCTGGAGCTGCAGGGGAAACAGCTGGAACTGAAGTCCAAGAATTATTCGGATCAAAGTGAGTGACGCTGCGTTCAATTGACCGAGCAGGACCGTGAACTCTTTCTTTTTGATCCCAGTCACTCGACTGGAGGAGCGAGAGTCAGACATGAAGAAAGAGTATAACGCTCTGCACCAGCGCCACACTGAGGTGAGCTTGTGCCACAGGTATTGAATCATGAAACACCCCTGGCAAGATCATGACTGATATGAAGGACACGTTTTTATAATCCCTCAGATGATCCAGACCTACGTGGAACACATAGAGCGGTCCAAACTGCAGCAGACAGGAAGCAACAGCGAGTCAGGAGGACCTGGCTGTGGACGCACGTAAGTGTGGAGACGTTGCTGCCAACAGGTGGAGTCCGATCACTGCGTCCTGTCGGGAATGTATGTCAGGTTAATACTACATCCGTTAATATTAATGGGGGGATGAAACTCACATACTGAGCTATGAAGAGCCTGGAATCCAACTGAAAAGAGCTTTACTAGCAGAACCGTGTGTGTGACCTGTCGCTCTCTAATCAGTCTGTCTGTCTTGTCTGTCTTGCTGGCTCTCTCTCTGTGGTGCTGTTTGCACAGTCAACGTCACACATGGAGGAAAAGGTAAATCCATCAAGGTCCCGTAACTCAATCTCACTCCTGCTCCTTCTGACCCCAAACTGGCTCGGAATATTAAAAAAAAAAAACAATCCCTCTGTCTAAACTCAGACTGTTGCTTGCGACAGTCTTGCTTGTTTTTTGAAAATTCAAAGCGAAAGATCTGCTTAAAAACAGGAATGGCTCTTCTTCCTCTGTGTGTTTTCTGACCTCTGTTGTGTCCATCTTAGTGAATCATTGAAATCCTTCCTCTTATTTTTGCTTTATTTACATTCTCATGAAGGCTGAATGTTTTACTCTCCTCCTCCTTTCCCAGTGGTGTTGTAACGGATGATTTTGCTCCTTTTTTCTCTCTTTCTCTCTCGTGTGGAAACAGCAAAGCGGACCGCCCACCATCGTTGAGCCTTTACCCTGGTGGCGAGGGAATGGTACGTGGGGGTCTCGGGGGGGCTAGGATGATGCCCGGGAAAGACATCTGGCAGGTCAGCGAGCTCGGCCAGTCCATCTTCAGCTCTGCCTATCAGGTGGGAAGGAGCGCGGCAGTGACGTCCCTTCTCCGCGACCACAGCCTGGGGAGTGGTGGGGAGGAGGGGCCAGCCTTCCCGCTGCCCGTCCTGCTGACCACACCTGGAACACTTCCCGCGCCTGCTTGTGTCGCGCCTGAAATTAACCCCTCGCTCTATAACCACGACGTCTTAGTTGACTCAAGCAAGCAGGAAGGGTTTCTGTGTTCTGTGCGTTTTGTGATCGTGAACTTCTTGTGTGTGTTTCTCAGTTGAGTTGCACCATTCTCTTTTGTTTATAAACGTGAGGTGCTGATCTCTGATCTGACCCAAACTAGGAGGATGGATCTGAGTCCGACTCGGTGGCAGCGACACCCAGCAGCACGGGGAGCAAGTCCAACACGCCCACCTCCTCCGTCCCCTCCGCCTCGGTCACCCCCATCAACGAGGGCTTCCTCCCTCAAACGGATTTCGACGTCATGCGGGGGAACCATGGCCGCAAAAGTGCCAAGCGCCTCAGTAGGAACATGGAGGTCCAGGTCTCCCAGGAGACCAGGAACGTGAGCATCGGTGAGCGTGCCCTTTTCTCCAACCCTCTTCCGGAAGAATCTCCATTAAAAGCATTGCATCTTCAGGAATGGGGAGCAGCGATGAGTGGTCGGAATTTCAGGAGATCATTGACTCGACCCCTGAGCTGGACATGTGTGTGGACCCTCGCATATACGGAGGAGGAAACAGGTGCGTGGACACTCACCGATTCGGCTGCTGTCAAAATAACAAGCGTATTTTTGGTGCGTCGCAGCCCGTCCCAAGGGATCGTGAACGAGGCCTTTGGCATCAACACTGACTCTCTCTACCACGAAATCAAAGACGCCAAGTCCGACATCATCGGAGACGTGGACGCCGGCGCCGAACTCCTCGGTATGAACCACCACCTTGTTCACTGGGGTCGCTCTCACGTGATCCTCTGACTTGAATACATATGATGCTGACGGAGGTGTGCGACACACAATGGCAGCTTTTGTTTTTATGTTGCGTCGCTTCAGGGCAGCAGCTTCATGTGACGCTGCCTGACCTTTGACCCTGCATGGCTGAGGCTTGAACATGCCATCAGATCATCGCTGCCATTCTCAGTCAAAGATATTTTAGATTTTGATCACTCATTAAACACACTTTTAAATGGTCAATTCGGTGTGGGGCGCAGCTCATAGTAACACCGGACCTGTGAGCAAGCTGCAAGATGTGTTTTTTAACCTTGTTTTCTTTTTGCTTCCTTTGATGTCATCCTGCTGCTGATACGTGTAGGCGAGTTCTCAGGTGCGTATTTACTTTCTTTGTTCTCTGCTAGCACAAATCGCAGCCGAAGAAACAGATTTCTCACACACAATACTTCTTTTCTCCACTTGAATAAAAGCTTATAAGACTTTCTCCTGCTTCTCTCCCTTTTCTCTGCCATTTGTCTGTTGCCTCCAGTGCGTGACGATTTCTTCGGTAAGGCGGCTTTGCCTCGACGCTTCACTCGCGTCATGTCCTCCGTCGTCGTGCACGTGTGTCTGTTGTGCAACTCATGAACCCTTTTCTGTTCTGAGCTCATGCATAGCAGGCTAATAGCATTCTACACTCACGTTTAACATGGCTTACAAAACCAGATCAACCTTTAGACTGCTAAACAATACATTTGTATGACCACAAACCACAAAAACAATACTATTATACACAAGTATTACGACCTCCATGAGCATTTCTGAGGTGTACATTCTTCTTCTTGTTCCATTTCTGCCTTATCACAGTTTCACTCTCACTTTCTATAATGCTGTGCTTCCAGCTTGCTTTGTGAACCAATTTAATTTTGTTGTAGCAATATATATATATATATATATATATATATATATATATATATATAGAGAGAGAGAGAGAGAGAGAGAGATGATGCCGCTGATGTTGGTTATTGTTAAATACTTCGAACGAGATACTGTGGCACATATAGGTGTGAATGAACAATGAAAATATTAAAATATTACCTGATAATCTGTGTTTTGTCTATGAAAGAGCGGTGAAAGTAATTAAAAACAGAAATGTATTTTTAAAATTGAAATATGAAAATAGTCATTTCATTTATTTTTTTCAATTGTCTAGTTCAGTTTCTATTTAAAAGATTACATTAAATAAAATTTTAATAATGATGAAAAATAGTGGAGATGTTCTAAAATTGATATGATGTTTTGTATGTACATAGAATGCATTTTTTGAAAAATGTTGAGGCAAACAATGTTTGTCCTGGACTAAATATTTAATTGATTTTAGAGGGGAAAAAAGTCTTAAACACCTTTCCTGTACTAGATAGGAATGGTCCACTTTCTCAGTCAGGTGATTGTTGTGTCATGTGATCGTAACATCTGTGACCCTTTTTTCAGGGATGGGCAAGGAGGTAGAGAACCTGCTGACGGAGAACAAGCAGCTCCTGGAGACCAAGTAAGAGCGTGTGGATATCCCGAAGGGTCGTGCTGCTCTGCAACTCTGTCTCTCTGTTCCCCAGAAACGCTCTCAACATCGTGAAAAACGATCTTATTGCCAAAGTGGACGAGCTGTCCAGTGAGCAGGAGGTGCTGAGGGAGGAGCTGGAGGCGGTGCGACAGTCCAAAAATAAAGTGGACGCCCGAGTCAAAGAGCTGGAGGAGGAGCTCAGGAGGTGAGAATGAATGGACTTATCTGGTTCACCGACTGTTGGGAGAGCTTGAAGCAAAGACAGCGAAACCAAAACACATTTTCACATTGTCTGTCTGTTTCTAGTTTCATGTTTCGCTTTCAGATATTGTGGGAAAAAGCAAAAAAATGTTCATCTATATTACAAAATAAAAAAATGGGGAAAGAGCTAAACATATTTTCTATTTTTCTAAGGTTAAGAGCAGAGGCTCTTGGTGCGTCACGGGACTCCAAGGACGAAGCAGGCGATGATGTGAGTGAACTGACATCACACTAACGTGGTCAAACTTCTGGATACGTTTTGTAACAACCTTCTCTCTCCAGTTCTCATCACCCATGCAGGACGGGGACATGACCATGACTCAGCGACGGCGGTTCACTCGGGTGGAGATGGCTCGAGTACTGATGGAGAGAAACCAGTACAAAGAGCGATTGATGGAGCTGCAGGAGGCCGTGCGGTGGACGGAGATGATCCGGTGAATAGTACTGATAAACATTGTTGCAGTGTAACTCAAAGGCGACCAATTGTTAACCTCCATTTCCCAGGCAGACACCTGAAGCACTTCATCCAGCCATCAGATGTTCAATAAAAGACATTTTTGTGTGCGACTGATCTAGAGTTTTGATCCCACTCAGGGCGTCTCGTGAGAGTCCAGCAATCCAGGAGAAGAAGAAGTCCACGATCTGGCAGTTGTAAGTTTCCACCTCAATTTCATCACCAGTATCAGAGTTTTAAAAGCTATTTTCTGTCCTCCAGCTTCGCTCGTCTCTTCAGCTCATCCTCCAGCCCTCCACCAGCCAAGCGTCCGTACAGCAGCGTCAACATCCACTACAAGTCTCCCTCCCCGGCCGGCTTCTCTCAGCGCCGCAGCCACACCATGTGTCAGATCTCCACCTCCAACCGCACACTGGAGTTCTTCCCTGAAGAGTGAGCGCCAGCGCTTTGCTCTTTATTTCACTGCAGACGAAGCCTTCAGTCACGCTGCTGTGCTTGGCGCCATGACGCTTTGCACGCTGACGCTGCAAAAGCTTTATTTTTTAGGAGTTGTAGATAAACTCTCTTAATGCTAAATATAAAACAAAGCATTAATGATTTATTATCTTGAATATAACAAAATTAGGCTGACATTATTGTGTTAGTATTGTGTATTATTCAAGTTAAACGATAATAGTTGAAAATATTTTAATTTACATTAATTATGTTCTTTTTACAATTAAATACACGTGCATTTCGGCCACATATATTGCATTTTATGTGTCTCAAAATAATGTAAATAGATGTCAGCAAAAAATAGAAGGTACATGTATTCTGTTTTTGCGTTTTTCCTGTGGTTAAACTGACTAACTTTGCTGCTGCTGCTGTTGCTTGAGTCTCTCTGCCGGCTGTTAACGCTTCGCCCTTTCTTTGTGTTCTCCGCCCCTCGCTGTGTCCAGACTGGCCAGTAACGGTGTTGCTTCGCTCCTCAGTGACTCCGTTATGTTGGCCCGCCGTGAGCAGCGGCGTGAACAGTACCGCCAGGTCCGAGAGCACATGCGACGCGATGACGGCATCATGCACGCGTGCGGCTGGAGCGTGCCGTCTCGCCTCAAGCAGGTGAACATACGTCACAAAACTGAACCGGCGTGGAGTCGCCTCTAGTGGCGGCTCGTGGAACAACAAATCCAAAACATGTCCTAGGTTTTGAACCACAATATCTCTTGTTTTCAAATGTTTGTTTAAGAATATTGATGGCTGTTAATGAAATAATATATTAAATAAAATGTGCCTTTTAAAGGCGAATGTATAATAAGTAAATGCACCATTTGGATGTGTGGAGGTTCACTCCCTCCCCTCTATTTTCAATTCAGGGAATCACCCTCTTGATCTCTTAGTGCTTCACCAGCAGTATTCCCTGGGCGCAGTGCGTCTGGGACCGGTGTGTGTTTTAACTCTGGTCTCCCACAGACTGCAGGTCAGACGGACTCTGCTCAGGACAGCCAGCTGAAGAGACCACAGGCAAGTGAGACCGACAGAGTCCCAGCATGCACCTCTGCAGTCCAACTCCTAATACTAATTTTCAAAGATGGCGGATGCAATCGCGTGGCAACGGAAGTGTGGTCTTCTTCAGCATGAAAATAGTGGAAATTCCAGCATGATTCTAACTCTTTAACCTCTGTCTGTCTCAACCTGCCGGCAAAGTTTTGACCCAAGTCAAGTCACTTGACACCCGAGGGTTGCACCCTTGCTACCCTTTCAATCCCAGCTCCAGACCCGATTGTGTTGATGTGTCCCTGAGCAAGGCACTTAACCCGCGATTGCTCCTGATGGTTCGCCTGCTGCGCTGCCATCAGTGTGTGAGTGTGAACGGGTGACTTTGTGTAAAGTGCTGTATAAGTAAGAGCCATTTACTGTCTATTGAGGTGGTTGTTAGGTTTCATTACCAGCTCCTGGAGAGATGTGCATTAGCTTTCAAAATGTCTTCTTTCCAGACCACGAACGAAAAAGATGATAACCGAATGAAGAATGTTCCAGTACCAGTGTACTGTCGTCCGCTGGTAGAGAAGGACCCGAACAGAAAGGTGAGGAAGAAAAAGAAGTCTTAGTTGTGTTGCTAATGTGTGTGTGTGTGTTTTCTAGCTGTGGTGTGCAGCAGGAGTGGACCTGGCTGGGTGGAGGGCCAGCAGCCAGGACTCCGGCCCAGTGAAGGCCTTGTTGCCGGGCAGCGACCCCTTACGTGCGGATGAGGAGGCTGGAGACAAGAAGAGTAACAGCTCTCCTGAGAAGAAGAAGGTACGCAGATCGATGGCCAGGGACGGTACACAGCCAAATGAGAGGAATAAATATGACAGCAGGAGTTAGCACTGACGGCTAGCAAGTGCCTGAAGAAAAGGTCACAAAAAGGGTGAACTATAAGCAGAACTGGAGCAGGCGATCTTCTTCATCATCATCATCATCATCATCAGCTACTGCATTTTAATACAAGCAGAAGTCAAGAGGCTTATTCATGTTCTTGACGTGGAAATCTTGAAGTTCAAAACGTAAAGGGAACAATCTTTTAGTTCATAAAGCGTTTTTATTTTCTTTCCAAGACGAAGGAGCTTCAGGAAACGGACTCGATGAACAGCCGAGTGTGGATCCTGACTAGCACCCACTCTGCCAGCAAGGTAGTGATCATCGATGCCAACCAGCCGGGCTCGCTGGTCGACCAGTTCAACGTCAGCAATGCTCACATACTCTGCATCTCCAGCGTGCCTGGTAATAATTAGTATGTCGTTTATCAACGACCCACCGAGTGTTGAGCTCTTGTGGTTCTTGTGCGCCCAGCTGCCAGCGAGAGCGACTACCCGGCAGGTGAGATCATCTTGGATCCCGGTGATGGTGGCTCGGGTGGCGGTGACGACACCGGCAGCGTGGAGGGCATGCTGGCAGGCATCACACTAGTGGGCTGTGCCACCAACTGCAGTGTTGCCCGTAGCAACTGCTCGTCACGGACCGACACGCCCATCGTTGACAAAAACCAAGGTGAACACATCGCACATGAAGGAAGTATGCAACAGTTTCTAATTCATGCTGTTTCTCAGCTCCCACCGCTCCTCCTGTCAACGGAAAGATCCATCCCGCCCAGTCGGCTGAGGAAGCCACAGAGGCCACCGAGGTCTCTGAGTCCACGGCCAGCAACCCAGACCTGGGCTCGGGACCTCCTGGTCCGTTTACCGAACACGTGTTCACTGATCCACCTCGACCAGCTGATGCTTCGGACAGGTAGTGGCTTCCTGTGGCAGCTGAACGGAGGTCACGTGCTCATTGTTATTCCGTTCTCCTACAGATCGAGCCAATCCAAAGAAGATTCAAATGTCCACACAGACGCAGACAATGCTGACGATGCAAAGAATTGCACTAGTGTTGCACCTACCATGTGGCTCGGGGCGCAAAATGGCTGGTGAGTATTGGATTAAGTCAATAATGCGACTGAAGTTGATGAATTTTGAGACATGAATTGTACTCAAATACATGATGATGACGCCACAGCAAAGGTGTGCATGTTGTTGTGCCTAAATAGCTGCGTTTGCTTTGTTGGCACCTCTTTTCTGTTGGTTATATAAACCCATATTCATCGGACCATTATGTTCAACATTGTTTATTTCACAGCACCTTTTCTTAGTTATTTTATTTTATTCATTAGCGGTGGGACATTAACAAGTTAATTGCGATTAATTAATTACAACAACAACAAAAAACAATTTTATTTTATTTTATTGAACAGTGTGCTCTCCAGACAGCAGGGCACCTTTGTTAGTGCAGGAGTTCCTGCTCCACTGATGCAGCTAGGATGAGAACAACAACAACAAACATGGAGGAATCCTCCCTGAACCAAAGCAAACAGCTGCAGGTTTTTCACTGCACAGTGTCCAGGGTTTCCACCACTCTGATGTCCCTAACCCTAACCCACCACTCTGAATGGACTGGGATTCTTATCACACTGAAATTCTCATACAAACATTTCTAAGACATTAAAAAAGCTTCAGTTGAAACAAGGTGATATAAAGACTTGAATAGAGCCATCATGGTGATTTATTCTCAAACAGGCAGAATCAACAATATTTTGTTGTTTAAAAGTCTGTGTGGCTCCATCATTTGGTTCAGTCATGTACCACATTCATTCACATTGAAAAATGTGGCTTCTTGTGGCAAATATTCTGATACCATTCCACTGAGATTCATTGAGAGGAATTCTTCACAATATATTTTATTTTATTATGTTTGGTGGGATCCCCACTGATCATGGCAATAAAGTTGATTCTGTCTCTGATTCTAAAAGAGAGGAAAGTGTAGAGCTAATATTAGATCCATTAGGTCCTTTGGCTTTGTTCGTGGCTAATCACAACAAAAACCAAAAAAGAAAAAAGATTCCCCCTATTGAGTTCTCTTACTGGTTTGCTGCTGGTCACAGACCACGATATAGAACTGATTACACTAATAGATCAGCATTCAAGTGTCTGTCATAACAAAATGTGGATTTGCGCTCGCTATATTCGTACCTCGGATTAGACTGATGAAATACATGAAGTTCTGTCCTTGTTTCTGTCCAGGCTTTATGTCCACTCAGCAGTTGGCAACTGGAAGAAGTGTCTCCACTCCATCAAGCTCAAAGACTCGGTGCTAAGTCTTGTGTAAGAGACCATTAAGTCCATTTCTTATCTGACCATTCAGCTTGCTGTGACTTCAGGCCAGGTGGAGCCAGAGCTTCTCAAATGTTGTGTTCATAAAGCCAAATGTTTGTTTCTGACACAGGCATGTGAAGGGCCGCGTACTGGTTGCCCTCGCAGATGGGACCCTGGCAATATTCCACCGATCAGAAGGTGCTGGTTTGTTCATTTGCAGTTCCCAAAAATGTAAATAAACAAGCTCATTTGTGAAGCCTTTTCTGACAGATGGCCAGTGGGATTTGTCTAACTACCACCTGATGGACCTGGGTCACCCACATCACTCCATCCGCTGCATGGCTGTGGTCCATGACAAGGTGTGGTGCGGCTACAAGAACAAGATCCACGTGATCCAGCCAAAGAGCATGCAGACCGAGGTAAGCCTCTCAGAGTTTACTGGTGCGACCCGTTCCTCACCCGGGATCCTTCCGTGTCCTTCCTCAGAAGACCTTCGATGCCCACCCTCGGCGGGAGAGCCAGGTGCGGCAGCTGGCGTGGCTCGGCGACGGCGTGTGGGTGTCGATCCGACTGGACTCGACTCTCCGTCTGTACCACGCGCACACGCACCAGCACCTGCAGGATGTGGACATCGAGCCGTACGTCAGCAAGATGCTCGGTGAGCTTCACTCCGCAGCACCAACAAAATGGTCCCTGTAAACTCGCCAGCTTACCCCTGACTGGGTTGACAGGAACCGGCAAGCTGGGCTTCTCCTTTGTGCGAATCACAGCCCTGCTGATCGGTGGGAATCGTCTTTGGGTTGGCACTGGGAATGGGGTCATCATCTCCATCCCTCTGACGGAAAGTAAGTCGCAGACTTAACTTTTGAGGCTCCACTTGACCCTTGTAGACCTCTATAGTTCAGTTCCGGTGAAATGCTTTGGCAGGTCAAATAACCTCCACATGCTTCCCAGTAGGAGACTCCCTCATTCTGTCTTCTCTCCTGCTCCTTCCCTTTGTCAGACAGTCTGGATCATAACTGTCACTGTCCTCTTCTGTCCCTCTCCTCCTCTTCCACCCCCTGTAGCGGTGGTCCTTCACCGGGGACAGCTCCTGGGTTTGAGGGGTAAGTGGGTGTCCTCCCTCCTTCCTGCGTTTGTCATGCCCCTCCTTTGTTGTCCTCCTCCTTTTCACACTTCCAAGTGGCGCATGGTTCTTAGTTGGATTTGTTTATTTGTAAATATCTCAAGATGAAGACTGTGGGTCACTGGAGTAACGCTGAAGGTTTTTTTTTTGTTTCCCATGACAAGTTCTTCTTGTTGAAATGGAGCACACCATTAATACCAGGGAACTGAACTGCTTATGGAGCTGTTTAGATGGAACTGTTATGTTGTCCACTAGCTGCCCTGTTGAGATGTTTCTCGTCATTCTAGATGACCTGCATGGTTTTGTTGTTTTATGGAAGATGTGTTGCATGCAGTAATTGTTAGTGAGCGTGACGGCAATGTTCTGGTCTGATTGTGGCCTTCCCGTCTCTCAGCCAATAAGGTGTCCCCGACATCTTCCGGGGGAGTGATTCACGTATATGGCGACGACGGCTCGGAGAAAAGCAGCGGCAGCTTCATCCCCTACTGCTCCATGGCCCAGGCCCAGCTCTGTTTCCACGGACACCGGGACGCCGTCAAGTTCTTCGTCTCAGTTCCAGGTAGGACCGTGTTTTGAAGGTGATGTTGAGAAGTGAGTGGCCGTCGACCTGTTGGCTGAGTTGGAGATGTTCTGTTGCAGGGAACGTTCTGGCCACGCTGAACGGCAGCGTGCTGGACAGTCCGTCAGAAGGTCAGGGATCTTCTGCGCCAGCTGAAACCGAGACCCAGGCACTTCAAAACGTGCTGGTGCTGAGTGGGGGAGAGGGATACATCGACTTCCGTATCGGTGAGCAGTCACCACACATGACAAATATGTACCTTCTTAAAATATGAATTCACCGTTGAGGCCAATAGAATTCAACCATTTTTCATTTGGGCCACTAGATGGGGTCAAAACTAATAATATCATGAAGAAGCTATGAGTTGAAAATGTTATTTTTGGTCATTATTATGAGGTGAAATGCAGGTCAATTGTAAGCAGTCCCTCGAGTCCCTCGGCAACACGTGAAAATGCAATTTTCAACATCTAGTTTCATTCCTTGCGCAGGAGACGGAGAAGATGATGAGACAGAGGAAGGAAGCAGCAACAGCCGGTCAACTGAGATCAAACCGGGTCTGTCCAAGGCAGAGCGCAGCCACATCATTGTCTGGCAGGTTTCCTACGTCCCCGAGTGACTCCCCCCACCCCCGCAACAGCGACCTGAAACTTTAATAATCCTTGACCATGTCAAAGTTCCAGCTCTAAAAAGAAAAGTGTATCATTCCCCTTGTAACTTAAACCCCACTCCTTCACCACTTAAACATCGTGTAAGTATCTAACCTGCCTGACATTGTAACTATCATCTCTGTAGACTACGTCCTGTAAACATCTAGTTACTCTCTGTACCTCAACTGGCCTGCATCTCCCCCAGAATGTCTGCTCCACCAAACCCCAGCAACATAAAAACCAAAACTCTCTCCGGCCTGGACGCGTCATGAGAGCTGAATGACGGCCGCATGTCTCCGGACTGCAGTTTCGCTGATGTCTGGGTTGAACGCAGAGTAACCGGAACCTAATGTGACGCCATTAGAAAAAAAAACAACTTGCTGTTGACAAACGTAGTGAAACATGAATGTAACACAAGATGTCCGACCCAAACATCAGTGTGCAAAAAGGTCTGCCCGCGGTCGTCAAGTCTGGGTCGGTCCAGAACTCTCCCTCCTCCTGACTGACTGTTGATCAGGCGGCTCCGTGTGAAGCAGGTGATTGTTGTGGGGGTCACGTGTACAGGGATGATTGTAAATCTGTGGCCACTTCCTCTTGTTCGATATTTAAGGTTCATGCATCCTTATCAGTGTGGATTAAAATTAAACATAACCGTGTGCTCGCCGTCGCCTGCTTCCTTCCAAAACACAGCCTCTTAACTCACAATAATCCTCTGAAGTATGTCAAGAAAAGCATCAGAATCATAAGAAACATTGGTTTTACTGGACGTGGTGCTATTCAATAACACCCTTGGGTGGTTTTACAAACTTGTCATGTTAAGAAAATATTTTCTTATTCAAGTACTCGAGCTCAGAATTGATCAAAACAAACAAGTACAAAAGCTTGGTTCTGCTTTGGATGTTGGTGATTGTTATTCATTAAGTAAACAGTGTTCTGCAGGAAGGCCCTTTGATCCAGGAGGTATTTGAGGAGAGGAATGCAGGAAGTTGCTGAAGGTGAAACGTAAACCACCGCCAAGACACCGTCATGATGTTTGCGTGTGTACCACCAAAAGTCAGTTGTAGATCCAGCGGCTGCTGCTGTCGTCCCAGCAGTTCAGCTCCTGCTGCCTGAACCACAGGGAGATCTCTTTCTGGGCGCTTTCCACCGAGTCGCTGCCGTGAATGATGTTCCTGTGAGCCGGCTGACACATGAGAACCAAACAGGCGACATGGAAATATCCAGGTGTCAGAAACTCACCGGCCCACGTCCACACAGAAGTCTCCCCGGATGGTTCCAGGCAGCGAGTCTGCGGGATTGGTCTCTCCCAACATTTTGCGTCCAGTCTTGACCACGTCCAAGCCCTGCCACACCTGGACGCACAGGAAACAGATTTGTTTCCTTTTTTTGAGCAATAATATCCAGTCATGACGAAGCTATCCACCCAGGAGCTTCTAAACCGACTTTGGTCACAACCACTCACCATGGCAACAACAGGTCCGGAGCTCATGTAGCTGACCAGTCCATTGAAGAACGGTCTGCTCCTCAAGTCCCAGTAGTGCTCTGTCAGAAGATCCTTCGAAGGCTGATGGACACATGCACAGCAGCCACTGATCAAACCATTCTCAGGGAAATCAGAAATCCACACGCACCTGCACAAGTTTCAGGCCGACCAGTTTGAAGCCCTTCTTCTCAAACCGCCGTAGGATCTCACCCACCAGCCTCCTCTGCACGCCGTCGGGCTTTATAGCGATGAAGGTTCGCTCATTCACACCCGTCCAGCCTGGAAGCGTCAGGAAGTCCGTGACACCGCAAACCAGTTGAAATGCAGCCTTGACTTCATTACCGCTGTTCTTATGATCTTCTCCCAATATGTGGGCATCACCTCTGTATATTTACCGATCATGGTTTCCACACACCTGTCCACTCTGGAGAGGTTACCTTCGAATACACTTTCACTCAAATGAAAATCTGACGCAATCAAGGGAAAGAAAGGATGGAAAGCATTCACGTCATGTTTGGCTCCGATTTACTATGGAGCTGAGGAACATCAACAGAAAGTGAGTGTGAGTAAAACATGGCGAATTATCATGCAAATCGAGTCAAATAAACGAGGCCAGCCGCAACACGAGTGGTTCATCTCAGGGATTAGCTGGTTGTGTATAAGTGAGTGAGTGAGTCTCTCTCTCTCTCTCTCTCTCTCTCTCTCTCTCTCTCTCTCTCTCTCTCTCTCTCTCTCTCTCTCTCTCTCTCTCTCTCTCTCTCTCTCTCTCTCTCTCTCTCTCTCTCTCTCTCTCTCTCTCTCTCTCTCTCTCTCTCTCTCTCTCTCTCTCTCTCTCTCACACACACACACACACACACACACACACACACACACACACACACACACACACACACACACCATGCAGTTGCTGGGTTAGCGAAACAACATTCACACAGAGCAGTTCGAACCATCATCATCACGGATCGTTGAAAGTGAAACTTTAAAAAGTAAACTTTTCTAGCTTCCGTTGCTAATCGATAGCTGCAGCTGCTCGCACGTGGCGCAGGATCGCAACCGCCCGCGCAGTTGGTTGCGGAAGATCATCAACGAGCGCGCTTTAAAGCGCTCTCCTCTCACCTGACTGGAAGAGGTTGGCGAATAAAGACAGAACTAGACACAGCATTGCGGCCTCAGGACGGAAACACATGGGCGCTGACGTCATCACGCACGTACGTCTTGGTACTGGCCACCAGGGTCCTGAGTCAAGCTCCAAGACAATAGAGGAAATGTAGAATACCATCGCTTTCAGTTTAAAACAGCACATAGGCATGACAGCAAACGTCTTGTGTGCTTTCTTGAGGTGGTTCACTGTCTGTCTGAAGTAGTGGCATCATTGTGAAACCATGCGAATTATTACAGGTATTATGAGTATTTTCAAAGGGCCTTTATTTTGAAACTACACTTAGGAATGAGATCACAATACTGGCTGTTTTGGGAGGATGAAACTACAACGTTTAACGTTTTAACCACTAACTGTGACTGACGATGACAGACATCAAACGAACACCATATGCTTTATGTCGTGCATAAAGCACGACAATATCGTGTGGAACGACATCTGCGGGAGCATTAATGGTTGACGTCAAGCTCCAGTAGGTGGCGGTAATGCGCTTTCAATCTGGTTGCAAACCGCCAAAGAAGTTCCACCAAAAGAAGAAGAAGATCTGTTTTTGAATTCTTCCCTCTGAAGTTTAGCATCCTACCATGCTAAATACCCAACAGGCAAGTTTTGCGCTCTTCCCTTCGTCGAGTGGTCTGTCGTGTTCTAGGATCATCCTCGGATCAAACTTACGTTTGACATAGTTCCAGACATTAACATAGCAAGCAACTGAATAGCAACGCTGGACCAGCGAGGACTTTGCGGTGGGTTTCCAAACTCTTGCTCCGTAGATTCGGAAGACCGTCTCTCAAGGGAGAGACGACTCCTGTCGGTGCTTGTTTCCAACCGTGCAACTTGTTGCTCCGTCTCACTAAACAGTTGCAGAACCAGTTCAGCGTTGGTCGAAGTCAAAACAGAACTGGCTTCTGGACATCGGGACATTGTCAGTGTTGTCATGCCCCATGTACAAATACCTGACCCACACTGAGCCCGATTCCGTGACTAATTGAGTTTGTGATTCCTAACGCGTGTTTCTACACATTTCTTCAGACAAGTGTTTCCCCCTGTGGCCAGCATGGATCGAGTGGAGCTTCCTCAACAAGTATGGGATATGCAGGATTCCAGGGGACGTCTGGAGGAGCAGGTAGGACTAATGCAGGGGTTTGAGCTGGCAGAAGAGAGGGGCAAGTACCAGCTGTTGAACCACATATGTTCTCATTGTAATGGATTCTCTAAAGGTTGTGGGTCTTTATTTCCAAGCATGTGATCCACTCTCTGCCTGTTTCACATGACCACTTGCTGCAGCAGGAGCAGAGGAGGTCACTGAGAGCTGCCAAAGAGAGGGAGGCCCGACAGGCTCTGCTTCTCCACCGACTCCAGAATAAGGTGGCATGTCACATCCTCATGCCACAATTTCTGAATTCTCCTCTGCCTAATTTCAATTTTCGGTTCAAGGTTCTGGAGTATAAAGAGGAAGTTGAGCGTCTGAACCT
This sequence comes from Synchiropus splendidus, assembly GCF_027744825.2. NCBI lineage: Eukaryota > Metazoa > Chordata > Actinopteri > Syngnathiformes > Callionymidae > Synchiropus > Synchiropus splendidus. Next base: position 17,937,814 of record NC_071352.1, on the reverse strand, counting down.
CCAGCTGAACAATGATCAGGTGACCTAACCTCACCTGCGTTAAACAGGGATTTTTTTTGGTTGAATTTCTGAAGGTCAGAGAGATGCCACACTTGTGTAAGTGATCTCAGGGAGGCCTTCATTTCTTGTCTGGACATGAGTATGGCATCAATGGACTTGTGTATGTCAACGAACCAAAGTTTTAAAGTGACTTTTTAAATGATGCAGCGGGTCAAAGATGAACGCAGCGCCTCATTGGACAACACTCTGGCTCGCCTGGAGGAGGAACAACACAGGTGCGTGTGCGCACCTTCGTTTCTGCCAAATTTTTCTTCACCCAGAAATATATTTCGACCCTCGCCGTGCTCGAGTGTTTACAAAGATGTTTCTTGTTTTTGCCATCAGATCACTTCAGCTTGCTAAAACAAACGCACTTCTCTTGAAACAACTCCAACAATCGAAAGAGTCCAATCAGACCTTAAGGAGGGACGTCCAGAACCTGATGGCTGATTGGTCCAGAGTTATAGAAACGGCTGAAATCAGAACACCCCAGCAGCAGAGAGACCAAGAGGTTGGCTTGTGTAACTAATGTTTGTGCTCATGTCTTTAACTGTGTACGCATGTCCAGGCTGAAGACGGCCATCGGAAAGCAGTGCTTCAGTCTCTCCAGGGTTCTGTGGTGGATCTTAAACGCCACTGTCACCTTTTTAAAACATCAGCGAACAGGTGCCTCTCCGCTTGCGTGCCTGATACCTCCACGACTGTCAGTGACTCACTGTGCAGCCGTGCTTTACAGAGAGCTGCTGCTGCTGAGGGCTGATCTCTCCCGCCTGTCCTCCCTGCTCCTGTCCAGCTGGGACTCTGCCTGTCTCCATTCTACACTCGCTCCTTTCCGCTCTTGCTCGCCTCCACCTGGTATCTCTGTCTCCCCTCCTGCCTCTCCTGTCACCATGGACACTTTCTCTGTTCCCATGATGACGCTGGACCTGGAACCGGAGCCTGAAGTGCAGCAGGAGTTGATGCCAAGTTCAAAGCTCACAGGCAGGTGAGCTTCTTCTTGATGGTTAACATTCCAGGGAACATAACTGGCAACCAAAAGTGGATTAGTGGACTCTGGGTGAATCTCTCTCCAGGTGGGCTGGTCTGCTGCTACATGACGGAAGATCACAAGGAGCAGAGGGAAGACATCAGTCTGCTAGTGTGGACACGGTAAAGATAAAAATTCATGGGCAGTCTGTCCAAAACAATCTATCTCTCTGAGTCATACTTTATATTGTCCATACACCGCAAACCTAATCCCTTGCCATTTGGTGCTTTTCAAAGCTGGGAGGCCTTTACATTACATTCAGACTTCCACAGGACTCCTCAGTGCACTGCCATGGCCCTTTTTATTCTACAGAACTAAATCTTTTTTTTTATTAGAGCTCCACTTCTGATAGTCATGCATCAAATAAATGCCCAGATTCAGATCCTGAAAGACAGGACACTGGACCTGGCTAATTGGTCCAAGACAATGGACTGAGCTTTTCTGACGGTCCAGGATTCACAGGTTGATGGCGAGCAAGAAAACGCAGAAACTTCCCAGAGACTTCACGACAGGCTGGAGAATCTCAGGTGAACAAAGACTCCCCTGGAATCATAACGTCTGTGTGAACAATACCCATTTTTGCTTCGACTCTGGTCCAGGTCTCTGGTGGCTTCAATGCAGTCGAGTTTTTTTCAGGCTCCGGAGGAAGTGGATCGTGAACAGCTATATGGTCAAATGAGGAAGCTGCAGGAGTCCACTGTCACACTTAACCGTGAGCAACGTTTGTATAACAGTGTGTGTCTGTGTTTTGCCACCCACTAGGCCATGGATAAAAAAAAAAGTACTTCTCACAATGACATCATATCTTTCTCCTGTCATACACTTGTCAATTAAAATGACTTTACCCATGACCTTTGTGTGTTAAGGTGAATTTGAAATGGTGAGGAAGGAGCTCACACGATTAATCATCCAACATGAGTCCAACACGAACGCGAGGACTGATGCCAGATGGAGGACGACAGAGGAGATCGAGAACAAGTTGGACGTGCATCAGGAAGACTTTAAGGAATACAGTGAGAAAGAATATATGCGTCCAAAAGAGGGAGGACTGTTGAAGGAGAATACATGGGAAAGGGGGAGTGAGGATGACTTGTGGCCGATCATGGAGGAGGAGGACTACAAGGAGGAAAAAGACTCATGGGCAGGGCAGGGGGATGAGAAGGATGTCTCCATACAAGGGGAAATGGAAGAATTAAACGACAGAGTGAGAGAGGTATTCGGAGAGAAGGGGAACTTGCGGGAGAGAGAACCGGAACAGTTCATGGAAAAGGAGGCCACGAAGCAAAGAAAGATGGCGGAGCTCAAAGATGAGGAGACTGTATGGCAGAGAGAAATTGAGGAGTTTAAGGAAAAGGCGGATTCATGGCAAAAAGAGAGGGCTGAATTCATGGAAATGATGGACTTGTGGCAAAAAGAAAAAGACCAATTTAAGGAGAAGGAGTCTGTGTGGCAGACAGAAATCAAGACGTTGAAACAGAGGGAGGACTCATGGGAGAGAGAGAGGAATTGCTTTACGGAAAAGGAAGACTTGTGGCAGAAGGAGCGAGAGGAATTCAATAAAATGGAGGAATTGTGGAAGATGCAAAGTGAAGAATTGGAGAAGAAAAACTCTTGGGAAAAGGAGAGGTGGTTGAAGGAGAATTCAAGGCTCCAGGAGGTGGATGAGTTAAAGGAAAAAGAAGACCTGTGGCAGACAGAGAGAGAACAGTTCAAGGAGAAGGAGGACTTGTTGCAAAGAGAGCTGAAGGAGCTCCATAAAAAGGAAGACTCGTGGCTGAAGGAGAGGGAAGAGTTCAAGAATAAGGAGGACATTTGGCAACTTGCAAAGGAGGACATCAAGGAAAAGGAGGACCTGTATCAAAAAAGGCTGAATGACTTTTTGGAAGAGAAGAACTTATGGCAAAGCAAGAGGGAAGACTTCCAAGAACAGAGGGACTCATGGCTGATGGAGGTGGAGGAATACAAGAAAAAGGAGGATTTTTGGCAAACAGAGAGAGAGGAGTTCAAGAAAAAGGAGGACTTGTGGTTGAGGGAGAGAGAGGCGTCTATGAAAAAGGAGGATTTATGGCAGGCCGAAAGGGAGGAGTTCCAGAAAAAGAAGGATTTGTGGCAAAGGGAGAGGAATGAGCTAACAGAACAGAGGGACTTGTGGCAAAGAGAGAGAGAGGAATTTCTGTTAGATGTCACGAAAAAGGAGGATTTGTGGCATACACATAGGCAGGACTTCAATGAACAAAGGAACTTGTGGCAACAGGAGAGGGAGGAGTTAAAGGAACAGAGGGACTCATTGCAAACTGAGACAGAGGATCTCAAGAAAAAGGAGGAGTCATGGCTCAGGGAAAGAGAGGCATCTAAGAAAAAGGAGGACTTGGAGAGGGAGGAGTTCAAAGAACACAGGGACTTATGGCAGACAGACAGGGAGGAGTTCAAGAAAAAGGAGGAATTGTGGCAAAAAGAGAGGGAGGAGTTCAAGGAACTGAGGGACTCGTGGCAGACAGAGAGGGAAAGGTTCCAAGAACATAGGGATTTGTGGCAGAAGGAGAGGGATGAGTTGAAACAAAAGCAAGATTTGTGGAAGGCAGAGTTGGACTCATGGCAAAGGGAGAGAGAAGAGTTCATGAAAAAGGAGGATTCATGGCTGACAGAGAGGAAGGATTATAGGGAGCAGACAGACTCATGGTTCAGTGAGAGGGAAACATCTAAGAAAAAGGAGGATTCGTGGCTGATGGAGAGAGAGGAGTTCAAGAAAAAGGAGGATTTGTGGCTGATGGAGAGAGAGGAGTTCAAGAAAAAGGAGGATTTGTGGCATGAGGAGAGGGAGGGTTTCAAGGAAAAAGAGGGTTTGTGGCAAAGGGAGAGAGAGGAGTTCAAGGCACAGAGGGACTTGTGGCATATAGAGAGGGAGGAGTCGGTGATGGGAGTCAAGAACAAAGAGGATTTGTGGCAAACAGAGAGAGAGGGGTTCAACAAGCAGCAGGACTTGTGGCAATGGGAGAGGGAGGAGTTCAAGAAAAAAGAAGACTCATGGCTCAGGGAGCGAGAGGCATCTAAGGAGAAGGAGCAATTGTGGCAGACGGAGAGGGATGAATTCAAGGAACAGAGGAACTTATGGCAGACAGAGAAGGACACCTTCAAGAAAAACGAGGATTTGTGGCAAAAGGAGAGGGAGGGTTTCGTGGAACAGATGGACTTGTGGCAGACGGAGAGAGAGGAGTTTGCGAAAAAGGAGGATTTGCGGCTGACAGAGAGGAAGGATTATAGGGAGCAGACAGACTCATGGTTCAGTGAGAGAGAAACATCTAAGAAAAAGGAGGATTCATGGCAGACAGAGAGAGAGATCAAGGGACAGAGGGACTCATGGCAGACAGAGAGGGAGGAGTTCAAGAAAATGGAGGAATTGTGGCAACCGGACAGGGAGGGGTTTGAGAAAAACAAGGATTTTTGGCATGAGGAGAGGGAGGGTTTCAAGGAAAAAGAGGACTTGTGGCAAAGGGAGAGAGAGGAGTTCAAGAAAAAAGAAGACTCGTGGCTCAGGGAGCGAGAGGCATCTAAGGAAAAGGAGGATTTGTGGCTGATACAGAGGGAGCAGTTCGTGGAACAGAGTTACTCATGGCTGTCAGAAAAGGAGGGTGTGAAGAAAAAGGAGGAATTGTGGGAACAGGAGAGGGAGGGTTTCAAGGAACAGATGGACTTGTGGCAGAGGGAGAGGGAGGAGGTCCAAGAACAGAAGGACTCATGGCACAAGGAGAGGAAGGAGTTGAAGAAAGACAATGATTTGTTGCAACAGGAGAGGATAGAGTTCATGAAAAAGCAAGATTTGTGGCAGACAGACTGGGAGGAGTTCAAGGAAAGGGAGAATTTGTGGAAAAACGAGAGAGAGGAGTTCAAGAAACAGAGGGACTTGTGGCAGACAGAGAGGGAGGAGTTCAAGATAAAGGAGGATTTGTGGCATGAGGAGAGAGAGGGTTTCAAGGAAAAAGAGGGTTTGTGGCATGAGGAGAGGGAGGGTTTCAAGGAAAAAGAGGGTTTGTGGCATGAGGAGAGGGAGGGTTTCAAGGAAAAAGAGGGTTTGTGGCATGAGGAGAGGGAGGGTTTCAAGGAAAAAGAGGGTTTGTGGCATGAGGAGAGGGAGGGTTTCAAGGAAAAAGAGGGTTTGTGGCATGAGGAGAGGGAGGGTTTCATGGAAAAAGAGGGTTTGTGGCATGAGGAGAGGGAGGGTTTCAAGGAAAAAGAGGGTTTGTGGCAAAGGGAGAGAGAGGAGTTCAAGAAAAAAGAAGACTTGTGGCTCAGGAAGAGAGAGGCATCTGAGGATAAGCAGGATTTGTGGCAAATACAGAGGGAGCAGTTCAATGAACAGAGGGACTCTTGGCTGACAGAAAAGGAGGAGTTGAAGAAAAAGGAGGAACTGTTGCAACAGGAGATAGTAGAGTTCAAGAAAAAGCAAGATTTGTGGCAAACCGACTGGAATAAGTTCAAGGAAAACGAGGGTTTGTGGAGAAGGGAGAGAGATGAGTTCAAGGAACAGAGGGACTTGTGGCAGACTGAGACGGAGGAGCTTCAAGAGCAGAAGGACTCATGGCAGAGGGAGAGGGATGAGTCAAAGAAAAAGGAGGATTTGTGGCAAAAAGAGAGAGAGGAGTTTGACAAACAGAGGGGTCTATGGCTAAGAGAGATGGAGGACTTCAAGGAAGAGAGGGACTCATGGCACAGAGAGATGGAGGATTTCAAGAAAAAGGAGGATTTCTGGCAGATGGAAACAGAGGAGTACAAGAAAATGGGGGATATGTGGCAGAGAGAAAGGGAGAGATTCAAGGCAAAGGAGGACTTGTGGCTGAGGAAGAGTGAGGAGTTTGTGGAACAGAAGGGCTCATGGCAGAAGGAGAAGGACGATTTTACTAAAATGGAGGATTTGTGGCTGACAGAGAGGGAGAGGTTCAGGGAACAGAAGGACTCCTGGCAAGCTGAGAGGGAAGACTTCAACACACACAGGGACTTATGGCAAAGGCAAAGGGAGGAGTCAAAGAAAAAGGAGGATTTGTGGCAAAAAGAGAAAGAGGAGTTCGACAAACTGAGGGGTCTTTGGCAAAGAGAGATGGAGAAGTTCAAGAAAAAGCAGGACTTGTGGCAGACAGAGTCAGAGGGGTTCAAGGAACAGAGGGACTCATGGCAGAGAGAGAGGGATGAGTACAGGAAAAAGGAGGATTTGTGGCAAAAAGAGAGAGAGGAGTTTGAAAAACTGAGGGGTCTCTGGCTCAGAGAGAGGGAGAAGTTCAAGGAACAAAGGGTCTTGTGGCAGACAGAGAGAAAGGAGTTTAAGAAAATGGAGGATTTGTGGGAGACAGAGAGGGAGAGGTTCAAGAAGGATGAGAACTTGTTTGAGAAGTTTGAGATGAAAGGGGAATTGTGGCATGATGGGAATGCAGATTTCTGTATGAAGGAAAGCTCTCGGAGCAAGGACGACTCGGGGCAGAGAGAGAGGGAAGAGATGAGCGAGAGGCTGGAAGTGTTAGGGCAAGAGAGACAACTGTCCCAGGAAAGGCAGGTCTCGTTGGAGAAGGAGGTGAAGGACATCAATAGTAAGAACGAAACATTTCAAAGAGAGAATGAAGCATTGAAAGAGAAGGAGAAGATGTATCTCAATGCAATAGATGAGTTAAAGGAAAGTAAGGAAAACCTGGTAAAAGAGATGGAGGAGTTCAGGCAGGATATGCTGGAGAAAGAAGGTTGGTGGTGGATCGAGAGAGATACATTGAAGGAAAAGATACAAATGATGGTGAAAGAAGGAGAAGACGAGAAGACTTGGAAGTTGGAGCTAAGCGATGTCAAAGTACCCATAAAGAAAAGGGAGGGGAGTAGGAAAGAGACAAAACAGATGGGTGGGGTCTCAACCGAAGAGCCAAAAGAGATGTTGAGGAAAACGGCAGACGTGGGAAGGCGGCATGAGGAGCAACGAAAAGAAAGTGAGGCATTTATACAGGAAGTGACAGGGGATGCGCAGGTGAATATGTTAAAAGGAAAAGAGGAGGAAGAGGTTCCACACACACGGTTGAGACAGATGGAGGACAATATTCCGTTGACAGAAGAGGTGACTCCACAAGAGCGACTCCTGAACACACCCCAACTCGGCACCGTGACAAATGATGTGGTGGAGGTGAAGGCAGCCGACATAAAACCACTTGGTCAAGAGGGGGGGATGACAGTAACGTCACAAAGGCTCGATGGAGAATGGGAGAGGATACAACATGAAGAAAAGGCCCGTATGGTGCAGGGCAACTTTGATCCTTTAAGCAGAGTCTTGGACAGGAGGGATGGAAGTGCATGGATGGAAAAGGCCGAGCTGAGCCACCGCGAGGCCTCTAGACTTTCCCGCCTCTTGAAAGAGAAAGATGAGGTTGTGCGGCAGCTGAGAGCTCAACTTGGAAGACCGGAGGATGTGCCAATGAGCAAGGTGGATGTGAAAAGAATAGATGATCCTGGTGAGGAGAACAGGAGGTTAGAGAAGTGGTGGGAGGAGGAATGGGACGCCAAAATGAAAATGGAAGCCAGATGGAGAAAAGTGATTGACGTGTTGGTGAGCATCCACGAGGAGAGGAAAAATATCCGGACCGGACTCGACCAAAATGAGCAGCGTGACAGGGCGGGACGACAAAGAGAAGCCGCGAGAACATTAGAAGATGAAGTCCAGCTGAGACGCTCAGAGGTGAAGAGGAAGCAAAAACCAGACCTGAGAGAAGCGAACCTGGGAGAGAGAGAGGAGGAAGCATTGCAGCAAAAAGGAACGGAGGAATGGATGGAGCGAGCTACTCTGTGGATGGAGTTAGAAGAACACTTGGCCAGGCTGAAAGAGAAAATGATTGAACAGGGGCCTGAGGAGAACCAGAAGGATCAGGTAGAGTACGAGTTAGCCCCCGCCCTTCCAGATTGTCATTGCCCTTCTTTGTGTGTCGACGACGGTAACGTGACTCTTTGTGTTGACTGGTAGGTACGACTGGATCTCCTCCGCCTGGTGGCTGAACTTGAGCTCCAGTACAGTCAAGCCATGAAGAAAAACCTAAGTCTGAAGCATCAAAATGGGAAATTGAAGTCGGAGAGACGCACACTGAGGGACACCCTTCGACAGGTATCCGACCTTCACAGTGTCCCGCACGCGAACATGAACACGCTCACACGCACATGTGTTTCTTGATCAGGTTGAGCTGCAACGTCTTACTCTTCGACAGGGAAACAGCAAAACAAATGGTCTTCAGGTTTGTATACACGTGCCTGTGTGTGTCTGTTAGTTTGAAGCTAGCACGCAAATTCTTATAGCATCATAAGAAGTACATTTGCATATGCGTAGTCTGCAGACCAGGAGGTTCTGAGAGTCCGTGTGATGGACCTCGAGGACACGCTGAGTCAGCTTCAGCTACTACTGGCGGCGGATAGCCAGCAGAGGGCAGTGTTTATCCAGGAAAGCAGCGGCAAGAGCGGCCACCTTCTCTCTCTGCGCCAGGAATTGGCAGACTCGCTCTCCATCGTCACTCTTCATCCCATTGTGTCCGTCCTGGAGTCAGAGACGCACAGACTGGACCAAAGCCTGCGGGAGGATGACCGCAGAAGTTGATGGAGACTCAACAGCAGACCTGAAACTTTGAGGAAGAAAAGGTCTGTTTGATCATAGTGGTCCCATCCCTCAAGTGCACGTTGGAGCCGTGGCAGACTGTTACAAATGTGTTACGAATCTGAGCACTGATCGTCTTGGAACCACATGCCGGTCCAGGTTAACTTGTTTATTAGTTACTGTGTGGTGCGACAATGTTGTAAATATTGGGTGTTTTATATTTGACAGTCCTGGGAATAAACTCCAGTGCACAGTGTTTCTGTTCACATGGCAGCTCGGATGGAGGTTCTTCAGACAAGCTCATGAGCCCGGTTGATCTGGGTGACAACAGTGTTTAGGAAAATACACCTGACAGACACAAGTGCTGCAGGCTGGTGAACAAGTGTGTGTGTGTGTGTGTGTTTTCTTCACATTGATTAAACATGTCTGGAGCTTTCATGTACACAATTTCTCCATCATTTACTTGGAATATTTTGGGAAGCTTGTAGGCTTGAGTGGACCTTCAGTGTGAAGTGCATGACCTGAATATGATGACCCTTCTGTCATGGATCCTGCTCCTGGTTGAACATCTGATGTTGTATTACCTTCCACACCACAACTTTGTATGCTAAAAAAACCCCCGCTCTTTTCTGGGTTAGGGTTAGGCATTATTTCCAACCTTTAGGTTCGTGACAAAGCCTATATTGTGCTTCCATCTGGAGGAATCATGTGTCGGCTAACTCACTAGGTGCTATTCATGTTTACAGAGGCCACTGCTTAAAGCAGGAAGTGTCTTTATCTCCACAGTAAAAACCAAAAACCTTGCACTTCCTTGTCTTGTTTTCTTGTGATGACTTGTTCCTAAACACATCAGAATATAGTGTACATTTTTGGACACCTGTCCAAACGGTTCATGTTTTAAAAAATCATATAAAAAAAATGAAGGAGAAATCTTACAAAAAGTGATATAAACTAATGTTTCTCGGAGCTTCAGAGAAACAGAGATGCTGCGTTCAAAGACCAATAGGTCTTGTTTCATCGTGTCTGTTTAACCACGAGACACTTTTTATCTAAAGCTCGATTAAACCTGTAAATGAATCTCTATACAGTATATACATATATATATATATATACATATATATATATATGTGTGTATATATGAGCTTGGCTCATGAAATCCGTTACAGTTGTGGGGTTTTTGACAATGATTGATGTCACCAACACTTCCTGCCTGCGTTTTCTATTTTCTGCCAACTTTCTTTTCTGCATTGTTACAAAAGTGAAGCGAAACAGGGATGACATCATGGTTTTGATTCCCTCAGGCATCTGCGGGTCCTGAAGTTGGTTGTGGTTGGAGGCCACAGTGAGGGTTTTGGGCGTGGGTTGCAGCCACACATCCACCTCTCAGCATGTTCATTAAAAGCTTTATATTCTGACCGTCATCTTCATAGCTTCCTCATCATCATCATCATCATCGTGACAATGGTGCATCAATACAACTCACACTGTAGAAGAAAGTGTGAGTCAGAACGTTTGTTTTTTTTGTTTCTCATGCATGGCCTCATGCCAGATTTGAACCGACAACCTTAGAACCATGAGGCGACAGCACTTACTACACGTGGCATCATCAATATTTCCTGTTCTATTCATTGAAGTAATTCCAGAAATGTTAATGTTTTGATCCATCAGCAGGTCTTAGCATCAATAAGTGTCTGTTGGTAAGGAAAATAAATCCACACTCCTCAACTGAACTGCTGGAGGATTAGAAGGAGTGTTTGATGAGTATTAACTTGTGTGTAAGTGACTCGTGCTTGGTTTAAATTTGTTTCACAATAACCTACTTATTTAAATGAAAACAAACTAACAAGCACAATTGAATTGTCAGTTTTTGTAATTGATATATTTTTTATGAATATTATTTTTTGGCAGCGAACTAGCTGTAAGTTTAGCCAATTTAATGTGTGGGAACTTCTGCGCCAAACTCCACTTCAAGTAATGAACTATGTCTAATAATATTTCCTGGTGAACGTCACTCAATAACCACCTTAAGTCATCTCAACGAACTTTCCTTTGTTCGGCGGATCGTTGCGGTCGTCACCTTCGTCATCGCCACCATTGTCGTCAAACTCACCGATATTCACCGCCTCGTCATCGGAATCGTTGGAATGGAAGTGGCAAGTAGATGAATCAGTGACCGAGATTTGGTCCGCTGATTTTCTGAGAAAAATGTTTCAGAAATAAACCAATTCCAAATAGTGCGAAAGCGAAAATGGAAATTTCCCACTTTCAGTCAATCTTGATGCTTTCATTCTCTGTCGATCATTTAAAGATGGGGCCGAGCTTCGAACCCGGCAGAAGCGCAGACCCACTCAGAACTGGAAGCCTGTGGTTTCCTCACTCTTTCACCAGCTCCTCTTCAGCGTCTACAGGACTTACTTCACAGCGTGACTTCTGGATCTGCGTCGCCTCGACTGTCATGTCTTCACACTTGATCCTCCTGCACCTGTGCACCCTCCAGATCCTGGTGGCCAGCCACCCAGCCTGCTGGCTCCCTGGGCATCTGGTTCTGAAGGCCCACAACCAGCTCCATGCCCTGGTGAGTGTCTGACTTCTCCTCTTCTTCTTCTTCTTCTTCTCTCCTCTTTTTGTCTCACCAGTCTGGGCCCTTCCCTGCAGGGTTCGTTTCCTCTTCACTGCCTGCCGTTTAACAGCAACATGTCCTTCCCTGACATGAACTTGACCCGTCCATCAGTCCACCAGGTGAGTGCTCCTGACCAGCATGGCCTCACCCACCAAAGTAACCCGGAACTGTACTGTGCTCAGTGCCAGCGGGTCTCTCTGCTGGTGCACCGATCCCTGGAAGGAGCTGAGAAAGTCTTCAGGAACGTGACACCAGGGTTGGACATTTGGAACTCACAGAAATTTCACGAATTTCAGCTCACGAATCACCGACTGCTGAAGGAAGGCAAATGTGTGAGTAGCCCAACGCACAGAGGGTCTGGGTGGGAAACGATGGGTTTATTGACGGCTGTGAAATGGTGGCAGCTGCCTGGGGATTTCTCTTCTGGCCCTCTTCTGGATTCGTACCTGGCAAACGTGACCTTGAATCTCCTGCAGCCGGTAAGATCTTGCTGTGAAAAGGTTGTGTTTGAAGGTGCTGAATGGTGGACTGTGGTGTCGCCTGGCAGGACAAGGCCCACTGCGCTTGGTCGGCTCTGAGACGAGATCTCTACAGGGTCCTGAACTCCGCCCTCCGTCACCACCACCGCTGCTTCAAACAGTGACGCGCTCGTCTCCGCGACTTATTTATTGCCCCAGTATTTATTTATTTATTTGTATTTTATTGAAGTTATAATAAAAGTGTGTTCTGTCTGCGGTTGTAACCTGTGAAGAGCAGATGGTGGTGTGGTTGAGAGGTGAAGCTCAGACTTGAAATCAAAAGACAGCACAGTGATCCAGAGACAAGACCAGCAGTGGGAAAATGGTGTCTTGAGACCGAGACCCCACAGTCCAGGCCTGTTTCAGGACTGGCACCTTCTCATGACGCTACGCTACGTAGCGTTGCTGGTTTTGTCTTTTAAATCTCTTCTCTTTGTTCAATGAATCTTCAAATCACTGACGTCAAATCATTTTCACTCAGTGTGTAGCACTTCTATAGACTCCAAAATAATAGTGTAAAGGAAAACAGAACATCTGTCACAGGCTGATGACATCACTTGCGCATTGTCGTCAAGACAGTGCAACAAGTTGAGGTGGAAGAGTTGCTGTTTGTTTGATGTGGGATTGAAATAAACTGCTACTTCTACTTCTACATCTACTACGACCGCAGTCCAGTAATGGTATGGTCGAAGTATCGCCTGCACGGATGGATTTCAAAAGCAGAACAGTAGCGTTGTTTAATCCCGTTATTGTTAGCATGTAGCATGGAAAACCACAAAGTGAGTTTTGACGCCTCTCAGTTCAGCATGTAGACGCCTAAGTCTGAACTCACTGACTGGGAGTAAAATGACTCGATGATGATGAAGGTGAGAAGTACTCAACTGTACTTGAGATATTTCCGTTCCTGCAACGTATTAATGATTGACGGATATAGATATGATTTAATCTCAACAGAATAAACACCCTGTTATCTTTCAGTTCCAGTTGAAAAGTACACAACTTTATTGGCATTTTTATGAAGGAACATCCATCCATCTCTATTGTATATTTTTAAGAGTTAAATACTTTATTAATGATGATCATAAGCAAAGAGAAAGCGCTCGTGTGACTTTGCCACAGCAGCTGGTTTAAATGCATATTTTCTCCGGGAAAACATCCCATGATCGGATGGTGTTTTCATGTCTGGGACGGTTGGGTGCTCCGGAGCTTGTGGATCAGTGTCATGGAACACTGGATAAATTCATCCTCTGCACCGACACGACGGTGAACTTGTGAATATTCTGCTGCGGGTCCAAGTCCAGATGGTGTTCCCTTCAGAACTCCAGCGATGGTGACTGACTTATTCATGTTCAGTCGGCATCAGCGTCTTTGTTTGGATGTTTGGTGCTTCTCCTCATGAATTCAGTAACCAGCCCGCTTCTTATAAGAGCACGGACCCGGCTCGACCGGGCTATGTGAAGCCATTGGCACCGCTGAAGAGCCTGAATTAGCCACGTGCAGCCATGTTTTCAGGTGAGGCACTTTGTGTTTACCCAAGGTTGGCACTCATTATTCTTCCCCTCGCAGTGTTCGTCCTGCTGCCCCTCATCTGTCTGGGCGTGTCCTCGCAGCCGCTCCCTGAAGGTCAGCGGCTTTTCACCATCGCTGTGAGCCGAGCGCAACACCTCCACCAGCTGGCCCAGAACCTCTTCTCGGCTTTTGTGAGAGCACACGCCAGTCGCTAGCTCAGCAACGTCTCCGACGGCGTGTCATGTTTGTATGTGTGTGACAGGAGAGCTCTCTTCAGATGGAAGAACAGCGTCAGCTCAGCAAAATCTTCCCGCAAGACTTCTGCAACTCAGACTACTTCATCAGCCCCACCGACAAACATGAAGCACAACGCAGCCCTGTGAGTGCATCACATGACCACTGCTCACCGTGAAGCTGTGTGCCATTTCTCCGTCCTTCTCCTGCAGGTCCTGAAGCTGCTGTCGGTTTCCTATCAGCTGGTGGAGTCATGGGAGTTCCCCAGTCGCTCCCTGACTCCAGCTGTGGCCCTGAGAATCCAGCTCTCACCCAAGCTGTCAGAGCTGAAGACAGGAATCCACATGTTGATCCGGGTGACGTCACTTCTCACTCGCACAAACAAAGACCTTCCCGACTCACCCTTGTTTGGTTTCGTTTTCTGAATGCAACCTGCATGTGCTCTGTGTCTGTCCCTTCAGTCCAATCAGGAAGATGCAGACAGTTTTGGGGAGACCTCACTTCCACACCTGGCCCCTTATGTGAACTATTACCAAAATCTGGGCCATGAAGAGTCGCTGAGGAGGACGTACAAGCTGCTGGCCTGCTTCAAAAAGGACATGCACAAGGTAGGACTGCCTCAGCGGCGTCACCGACGACACGACTGATGATGTGTGTGTGTGTGTGTGTGTCGCAGGTGGAGACCTACCTGAACATGAGCAAATGTCGACTTTATCTGGAGGCCAACTGCACGTTGTAGCCCTGCCCACTCACCTGGCTGTGTGGCGCATTCAGCCTTACTTTCTTCATTGAAGATTTCATTTCAACCGAATAAACCTTTGAGCATCCTTTGGTGTGTGTGTGTGTGTTTATATGCCTGGCGCTTGGGACTCACCAGCCAAAAACGTTGAACAAATCAATTCAGGACGTGAAAGAAAGTATGGAAGTATGGAAGTTCAAATTTTGCTGCACTCAAGCAGCTGCTGAACAGAATATTTTATTTTAGTTTGTTTTAGTTTATTTCGTTTTTTGTATTTTATTGTAGTTTAATTTAGTTTTTTTACATTTTTTATTCGTGTATATTAATCCATAGATTTTTTTTTCACTTTGTTATTATTATTGCTGTTATTATTACTCTTGATGTTGTGGTTTTTTTTTTTTTTTCATTTTCTTCTTTATTATTTTTGTTCTTTACTTGGCGGGACTCAACCCGCATGAAAACCTGCTCCGACTATTTGTATATATCTATTTGTGTATATCTGGCGATACAAATGATGTCACGTTAACGTATTTTCCAAAATGTATAGCTTAGCCGCATGTGTGAGGAGAAGGCACTTGATCAACGTTCTGACTTGCAGACAGTGACTGACTACGGTGACCGACGGACAGGAAGCCATGGGAGACACAGTGGTTACAGGAGGATGTTTGCAAAATGCTTTGCCAGAGAGGCAGTGACGCATGCGCTGTTATCTCGGTATAAAAAAAAAAAAAAAAAAAAAAAGAAAGAAAGTCGTGCAAGTGACTGCCAAAAGAGCAACTCGTGCATGTCACTTCCAGGCCTCCGTAGCGCGAGCGGCGCTCGTCCTTCCTGTTCGTGGAAGGAGTGATTTCAGAGGTTGCAGTACTGCCGCTCCACCGCTAGAGGTCAGTGCTGCCCGACTGTCGCTGCTCGGGGCCCCTGCGTGAGCGAGTGGACCCTGGACCCTTATTAGAAGCGAGAGGGGACTGGGGCAGGCGCAGACTGAGGTGTGACGGGGACACGGAGCCTCCATCTCAAACTTTCTCATGATCATCTTGCAGCTTCCCTGAGAAGAAGACTTTCTGCTGTGGCGGTAAGCGACGTGTAACGGTCCTCCGAGGCTCATTTGGAGCACCGACCGACTCACTTGCGTTGTGTCTTCAGGTGCAGGTGATTGCAATGCGCGTGGTTCTGGAGGTTTGGCTCGCGGTGCTGACCGCGTCTGCTCTGACCCGGCGGGTGTTCGGGGGCCACGGGCTGAGCATGTTCGCCGCCCAGTCGTCCCCCCCAGACCCCTGCTACGATGAGAACGGGAACCCGCGGAGGTGCATCCCGGACTTCGTCAACTCAGCCTTCGGGAAGGACGTGCGCGTGTCCAGCACCTGCGGAACCCCCGCGACCCGCTACTGCGTGCTGTCGGAGAAGGGCGAGGAGCGGACGCGGGACTGTCACTCGTGCGACTCCGCTGACCCCAAAAAAGCGCACCCGCCCGCGTACCTGACCGACCTCAACAACCCGCACAACCTCACCTGCTGGCAGTCCGAGAGCTACCTCCAGCACCCGCAGAACCTCACGCTCACCCTGTCGCTGGGGAAGAAGTTCGAGGTCACGTACGTGAGCCTGCAGTTCTGCTCCCCGCGACCCGAGTCCATGGCCATCTACAAGTCCATGGACTACGGCAAGTCCTGGGTCCCCTTCCAGTTCTACTCCACGCAGTGCAAGAAGATGTACAACCGGCAGAACAAGGCGGCGATCACCAAGCAGAACGAGCAGGAGGCGGTGTGCACCGACTCCCACACCGACATGCGTCCGCTCAGCGGGGGGCTCATCGCTTTCAGCACCCTGGACGGGCGACCCTCCGCGCACGACTTCGACAACTCCCCGGTGCTGCAGGACTGGGTCACCGCCACGGACATCAAGGTGATCTTCAGCCGGCTCCACACCTTCGGGGACGAGAACGAGGACGACTCGGAGCTGGCCCGGGACTCCTACTTCTACGCGGTGTCCGACCTGCAGGTGGGCGGCCGCTGCAAGTGCAACGGACACGCGTCCAAGTGCGTCAAGGACCGCGAGGGCAACCTGGTGTGCGAGTGCAAGCACAACACCGCAGGACCGGAGTGCGACCGCTGCAAGCCCTTCCACTACGACCGTCCGTGGCAGCGAGCCACGGCCAGAGAGGCCAACGAGTGCGTGGGTGAGGAGCAATTTTCAATTCCTTCTGAAGCACCCTTTCCGACATGTTTTTTTTTTTTTTTTTTTAACTTTTAATCGTGAATATTTCTAATAATAATAATCATAATAATTTAATCCGGTCGGTCAGATTGTCTAATGAAATACTTGAAATACTCTTACTAGTTATCAACACTTTAACAATCAATAAGTGTAATATTTCTCTTTGTAACTCAGAATATTCATCATATTATTTTATATGTATTATTATTATTATATATTTAAAATCGAATAATTAACCTTATTTGACGATGCACTGCAACTACATAAAAAAATAATTTGTTTGAAGCAAAAGAAGTTTCAAATATCTCTCTCCTCTCCTGAAAGGAATTGGTGATCTGTTGAGAGCCTGAGCGTGGAAACCTGATCCTTACAAAATATTTGGAAAGCTGGTGAATGTTCCGCTAAAGTTACATTCTTTATTTTACTCGATATTTTCTGGCTCCTGAATCGGGAAACTGTGGTGATTACGTTTGTAAGCAGAAGAAAGGAAAGGACAATATACTTATGTGAATATATTTTAACAAAAAAGAAAAAAAATCCTCTGCATTATCGAACTTCCTTCAACACTCCTTGACCCCTAGTTCTCATCTTCTGTAACTGAGGCAGTGGTTTTGGGGAGTCAGGACTCTCCGACACAGTGACACCTAGAGTCAGGCTGTCGTCTCGCTGACTCTGCTGAGGGCGTCCATGTTGTTCTGGAGGACGACAGAGTATGGGGAAGCGATTTAAGCAGCTGCAGTGATTGGACAATGGATCGTGACGCAGATGTGCTTCATAGCATCTATGAATGGAAAGTATTCAAACGCTTTTGGATGACCTTACCAAAGGGAGGAGGAGTCCATGAATGTCTTGTTTGAGATTCTCAAGGTTCAATACTGCAATACAGGAAGAAGTGAATTCAGATCACTATCAAGTTAACTTTGCACCATTTCCTGTCCACAAGACGATTGTCAGATCTACTGAGTTGACTTCATTTTCTATTTATTTGTTTGACTGCAAGAGAAAATATGCAATTGAAAACAAATCTCTCTCTTGTTTGGCGTTTGCTCACCCCACCCTCCCAAACCTTTGGATGCTAAACAAATAGTCTAAGCAAACCTGACCTCAAAACCATGATAATCAAAGCAGGCTTGTACGGGGAGAGTCGTAGTAACGCAAAAACACAAACAAGAGAAGATGGAAGGAAGAGCTGAGGTGATGGGAAAAAGATGACGCTGTGATTCATCAACAGGTGTAGAGCAGCTTTGTTGCTTTTACGCAGAGATAGTTGGATGGTGAGTGAAGCTCCAGGGAACAGCGGAACATTCAAATTGGGCCAGAGGAAGTTCAAAGAAAACCAGGAGGGAGCGAGAGGTACCTCAACAAAGCATGAGCAGGCCAGGACGCGCGGCCTAAAGGCTTAAACTGTACGTTTCTTTCAGTAAGACGCACAGTGAAATTCATGTTTTGTCCTCTCCACGAAGGTGACGTTTTTGCTTCTCACTTACTCATCGAGTTATGCTTCTCTGTTATGCTGTCCTGTTGAGGCTGAACAGAATCAGTGAAATGGAGTGAATATTGAGTTAAAAATATGATTCCCAAAAATGTCCTTCAACAAACCCCGTGGCCTCGGGAGTGTCTTCCATCAGATGACGTGACATCAACTCATAAAACAAAGAGATGCGCTTCTGTGGATTGCGACCAAATTCTGATTCAAACTGATGTCCTCTGGGCAAAAGCCGCGTATTTGGCGGAGTCTGATTTGTGGAGCTCATAATTCAAGACATGTGAGCGAGTCGCTGCTCAGGAATGGACGGCAGGCTTTGACTGGCGAGTGAGTTGATGCTGAAGAAAGACTCTCGAACCAACGCTAACATCAGAGTTAAAGTATAGACATACCTTATGGATCACTCGTCATGTGACTCAAACCGCGAGGAGGTTTTTCATGTGCGGCAAAATTAATAAAATATTCCAAAATACAATCGATAAAAATGAAGTCAAAGGCAAATTCTACTCTACACAGTATTATTGAATCAATTCTTACAGTTTTTTTAAACACTTTTTTTACAGTTTGAACAACTTAAAGATCTTTGTGTCTTTACGATTATGTGCTGTTTCATTTCCACATTCAAGCATTTTTTTTGGTTTTAATTTAAGTATTAAATACACTGAGCGTTTTTTTTAGCTTTAGCATGATTTCTTTAGACTTTAGAACAGAAAACTAAAATATCAAAGAATAATGAACATTTCAATTGCACTTGAACGGAGAATGAAGTTGATTTTAAGTGCACTTTATGTATTTATTCAAGTTAATATTTCGTAGCGCATGTCTTCAACTGTCAAGGCAGCGAGACTCAGTTTCATATTCCATGACAGCGGCGCAGTTTCCTGCAGAGGTGGCCAGATGTATCAGGAAGAGCTCAGCCTTTTCCGCCGCAGCTCAGTGCTACGTTTCTTAGCAACCGGGACAACGTTGAGCAGAAAAACCTTTAGTTTCCATGAACAAAATTGCACACATTTTTTCCTTCGATCGGGAAACAAGGCGTTTCCTCGTCACGAGGAATGAAGCGTAGCGTGGTGCCGGTTGCTGAGGGCTTCGCTCACCTTGATGCTATCTCGCGGGCTCCTTATTCACTGCCCCCGAGAGGAACAATAAACTTGTCGAAACAAAGATGGATTTGATTTAAGATGAGCAACTGACCTCCTGTCTCACAGGACCTGGTGACTCCGGGGGCCACATTCTCTCTCACTGTCTCTGGTTCAAGTCCGGCCATTTTAGCGCTTAATAATTCATAAGAGGACCAATAACGCGGGAAGATATCACAACACAAAAACTGGACTTAACTTGAGCGCCTCTCAAAACCGATCCAGCGAAACCAATTCAGTGCTAAGATGAAAGGACAATGTGCACTTGAGCTAATGACCTTTGCCGTAATCTGGAGGAAACAAGCCGGAGGAAGGAAACGGGCCGCGCTGCGGTCACACCTTCTGTCGTCTGGACTCTCTCCAGCTCATTCACGAAAGCACACACAGCTGCTGCAACAACGCACAACCTGAAATGCCTTTGAGCTGCGTGTCTCGAGCTTGAGCCATCGCAACGCCGCGACAACACTTGTTTTTCTGTGTGTCTGCTGTTGCTGTGCTTCGAAAGCTCGAGTTACAAACCGAGCATAAAGAGCGACAGGATAAATGGGCGACACGCAACAAAAGTTCCTGACTAGCTTTTTCACGGTAATGGAAGAAGAAACACGCCCAGTTCCGTCCCCTTTGGACGGCCTCCAGCACTGCAGCGGCCATTATTCACGAGTGAGAATTCACTTGTAGAGCTTTAACACGAGACTTCTTTTGCCATCACTTTTCTTGTATAAATATATTGGGGTTTTTTTATTGTATTTGCTCAATATAATTGTATCCTGAACATTTTTCCCCACTATGTTGCACACTGCTTTCTAGTTTTACCAGATCCTCATCATCATATAAATTCGTTTATCAACCTCATTTTTAAATGATTTATACATTGGTGCCCATTTTATTAGATATATATATATATATATCGTGCTAAATAAAAATGAAATGATAACAATGAGGGACAAGAAATCCAAAAAGCATTATATTGCTAAATAATATGCACTAAACAAACATATGGAAATCTGCATGCTGAATAAATACACAAAAATGATTTAAAAAAAAAAAAACAATTTTGACACTGGCCTGAAGAGGGCCACAACCTGGGAACAGAGGGTGACGTGTGGCCCCTAAGCCGTGCTTTGTCCACATTTGGGTGCCATATTTTTATGAATTTTTTTAAAAGCCTTTTTGAAATTTTATATCCCAAAAAATGTGGTGCTTCATGTGATCATTTCCACTGATTATTCCCCTTTTTATGGGAAAATAAATCAGTTTTTTGTTTTTTCACATCATTCTTTTGGTTTACATGCAAAACTGTCAATACATTTTTGCTCCACTCTTTCGTCCCAGTCTGTCTTCCACAGCTGTGTTTGGGGACCACGCTTTCTCATGAGGAAACTTCTGCTTCTGATGAACGTTGCTCATTACTGCTGGAACACAATGTTACAGTCTTGTTTTCACACACTCTTCCCACAGCTCCAGTAAAAGTGTCCGGTTCATGCTCAACATAATAAAACTGTCAAAGCAATGAGTCGGGAGAATTAGCATAACCTGCTAATTAAAGCCTGCAGTTTATGACGCCGACAAAACAAAGCCGCTAATCTGAAATGACTTTGTCTAATTGGAAGCTGATGTCACGCCGCAGTGAAAAGGTGGAGGAGCCACCTGCAGTGTTCGCTTGGGTGGCAAACTCCAATCTCCCGGCAACAGAGCACTTTACGAGCGGTTGCTTACACAAAGGCGAGAGCGGCCTGATGGCTCAGCTAACTGATCTCCACCAGAGATCACAGAGCCGAAAGAGAAAGGGAACGCCTCCATGACATCACCCTTGCGGAGAGACGGGTTCCCACACAGAGAGGCAGGAGCACATATGAGCGCTAACCAGGAGAAATGGGTTCTTGATGGTCTGAAGTGACCAGGAGTGAAGGTCATCTCAGAGGAACCAGACTGTTCATCGCTCTCGAAGAACCACAGGGAGATTCCATGGAGGGGTCAAAGGTCAGGCTTCCCATGAAGAGCACATCACTGACTGGATGAAGTGCTGCTTCCTAAACAAACTTTTTTTTTGGCTTCATAGCTGTGAATGAGTGAGAAATTCTGTCGCTGTTATTCTTAAAAACACACAGAGGCACTGTCCGCACGCAGATGAAACTCGATCATATTCTGTTTTGGCCAGGCCATTTGTCCACACAGAGCCAGAACCACAAAGCCATTCTCAAGCTGCTGTGGAGCTTTTTAGAACTATCAACACCAAATCTTCAGCGACACCTTTTGTTGAAATGAAAACAAAAAGGCTACTGTGCTAGCAACACACGAAACCTTCCTACACACCTCTTGCTGTCGTCTTCATTTGAATTGTGGCCCTTGTGAGAATCAGTTTGGAGCTGGTGTGGTCTTCTACTGCAGGGCTGTTGCTAAATAACCTGCCCATTCTACTCCAAAGATGTTGTCATCTGCGCAACAACCAACGTTTCCTGTTCTTTGATAATCTCCTCTGCCACTCCTGACAACAGGTATGGCTAATGTAGTGGCCAGTGAGTCCATACTGTCGTGTTCAGAGCCATCGATTTACAGTCTTTAATCTCTTCAAATGTTCTCACACTGAGCTGCAGTCCAAGCGGAACATGTTTAAGCCTGGCTGAAGTGGAAGAGCCAGATGACTTGAGATACCCTTTGCTCAGACAGACGACTCAATTCATTAGGCCTCCGTTTTGCTTTTCATCTCTTATCAGGACTTGGGGCACAGGTGAAAGGTGACCTGAGTGATCGGTCTTCATGTTTCTCAGGAAGCAGCGCAGCTGCCTAATAACGTAATAGCGGCCGTCCTGGGAAGCGTTGAGGGCCTCCTGCCGGTCATTGCTGCAGAGTCCAGCCTTGAAAGAGCCGTGGCGGCAGCGTGGGTCAGTGGCTTCAGTTTCAAATGAACGACCTTTAAAAGCATCATCAGAGGTTTCACTCACCTGATGGAGCATCATCTCCGCCTCTAGATTTATTCTGGAGATGTTCATTTAGCTTGCTAGCGAGCTATCTTAGCTTAACCATACTTTTTTTCTTGTTAATTTGTCCTTCAGCTTGCTTCATTTTATTTCGAGTCTATTATTTTACTGACCTCATCCAACCTGTGACTGCAAGAGGAGCCAACCATTGAAGGTGTTATTATTCATCCTCTGACTTCCCGAACACAGTGTCTTGCTCAAACGTGAGTTGTCTCTGCTGCCTTCAACTGACGGTGAAACCAAAGCAGCTGGAATAAATCCGTGATTGTAGAAAGTATGAAGCCACTTCTACAGACATGCTGTCCAAACATCCCCCACAGACACTTGATGTGTGTTATGCAAGGGTTTTCTAAGCTCCATATGCTGGCGGGATTCAGTTAGTCTACTTCAAGAGGACGAGGTGTGCGTGTGGGCGGCTATAGTGTCCGCCCGTCTTCGGCTCAGACGAAGGAGAACTGGATTCGAGTGCAGGATTATAACACTGAGAAGGTAATTGGCCCCGGAAAAACAACGACAGGAGTTCCACTTATGGCCGGATTCTTTCCCGACAAGATCACACCTCCACTGTTGACATCATTCATGTGTGTTCTGCTCACCGCTCGTGACATCACGTACATGTTCTTGGACGAGTGCTCTCATCTGGGTCCTGTGGGCTGAATAATTTCCATCCCATAAGTACACTTAGCACCGGTTTCAGCAAGACTCAGCTGGATGGTCCTCAAACATATGCAGTTGGATTAGCAACCTTGAAGCAGGCTGTTGAGCAGGGATGAAATTAGACGGCAGAGAAGATGTATTGCTACTAGCAGCGACTGAAGGAAACTGTGGTTTTATTTTCATTTTGGCTTCCTAAGGTCATCTATGGCAAAACCTTTATTTATTTTTGTTTCCCCATGCTCTTGTTTGTGGTTGCTCCATTGTTGCGGTCAGCTGTACAGGGTCGCGCGGGGACCACCTGCTGTGGTTGAGCACCAAGCCCCAGTGGCGCTCTAAAGCCAGTGGGCTGGGAATGTTAAAGGTGCCAGCGGAGTGACACACTCCACAGAGCAGCCTCCCCACCACTCCTCAGATCCCCCACTACACTACACTGCCACTACAGCAACAGCAGGAAGTCTGGATTAGCATAGCTTAGACACAGCTAAAATGGTTTGTTGACAAATGACCTGTCACAGTTTTAATTCAACTGTCATCGTCAATCGCACTTTTCACTCCAATTTACTCCCATTCATAAATGAGTCTTGTTCTTTGACATGTAGCTTTTAGCACAGGATGTTGTTTAAAATCTAAAATAATGTATTTGTTGTTTGTTCATTTTGCTAAGCTAACTCATTGTCCCCCGACAGAGAGCCATATTGTCTCTTGCTTCATTGACAATGAGATTGTTTCTTATCAATAGCACTAAGCTAGCAAGGCTAGCGAAACAGCGCTAGCTCATGCATGCTCATTGACGTCAGCGGGGTCCAGACCATTTTTGAAATGATAAAAATGTAACTCTATATATAATTTTTCTTTTCTTTCTATAAGCTAGTATTTCATTTATTATATTTTTTAATTTTACCTGAATCCATTTTTCTGACTACTACTTTAGTACCAGCACTCTGCAAGTATTCCGGATCAGATTCATGAGTCGCGCTCCTGTACGTGTTTCCCTCGCACTTTCCTAGAGTGGAGATAACATCTGGAAAAGGAAAGGAGGAAACGGTGACAGGGAACGTGAGGAGGGAGGGCGAGTGTGTGTTCACTCAGCCGCGGCTGCGGAAGTGTGTGAGATAAGCCTGTGACAGCTGCCAAACACCTATGCGTGTGTGCGTGCTTGTGTGTGTGTGAAGCCCACCACCTGCCGGCTGTGATCTCTCGCGGCAGGTGTGAATCTGGCGGTCTGTCTTGCGTTAGTACCGCGCCGATGCCGAGATTGCTGGCAAAATATGCCCACACTTGCAAAACCTGATTGAGAATGACCTGAAAAAACAACAATATGAGTGAATAAATGGTGTAAGAATGTCAAGAAGAAGAATGTCACTTAGCGCTTCTTCTCTTTGCTTCAGCCTGCCACTGCAACCTCCACGCTCGCCGCTGCCGCTTCAACATGGAGCTCTACAAACTGTCCGGCAGGAGGAGCGGCGGCGTCTGCCTCAACTGTCGGCACAACACCGCGGGGCGCCACTGCCACTACTGCAAAGAAGGCTACTACCGAGACATGACCAAGTCCATCTCACATCGGAGAGCATGCAAAGGTTATTCACTTTTGTCTGTCCTCACTTTAACACTTGTCACTGTGGCATTGCCAAGGCAGGAGGCAGCACTGGAACCCCAGCAATCTAAAACATAAAAGATTTCGCTCCCAGGTCAAAAATTCAAATCTCTGAATTTGTTTCAGCGTCTATGTTTTCCAGGGGATAAAAAAAAAAAAATGTTATCAGACGATGGAAAACTGTGTCAAACACACTCGGGCGCTGTGTTTCACTGTGCGCTTGACAGGAGCAGACTAATGGATTGTCCATCCCGCCAAAATAAAAGTGATAAATGGTTCCCTGCAGCATTGTTTCACAGGCCAGTCTAAATAGAGTTTCGCACATTCTGGGGCGCAGTAAGTGCGGGTGGATGGAGCAGGTTAGTGTGTGGTGTGGTGTGATGTATCTCTGCTGAACCTCTCCAGAGCGCCGTGTTCTGGGATCAAACCCAAACAACTGATTTGAGCTTTGCTAGTCACGCGACCGAAACAAAACATCGGCCACGAAATCTGTATTTATTGTTGCGACCATCCGACCGCAACTCCTGTGCTCTTGTTGGAGCAGACGCTCCCCTCCACCTGCCCCGGCCGTCCGCATCTAACATCTCCAGAGCGATGCACAAATGCCTGCTGCTTAATTTCCCAGATCAAGCCGGCCCACAACTCATTGAGCGCCACTGAAACCCCCGACACTTGAATGAATTACTCTTCAGTCAGCAGGGCAGGAGGAACCCTTAAAAAGAGGGATGCCTTTTAGATGAATGTGAAAATATGCTATGTATTTTCATACATTTTTTCACCACCATGCTCACAAGCTTCTGATTTTTTTGGTCCGACAAGTGATACAGATTCAGCCATTATTATTCCCCAAGATTTATTGTAAAAATAAAGCTCTAGCAGACAGCAGGTGGTAGATTCCCAGAGCTCCAAAAACAATGTAGCAATTAAATTGGCTTGTTCTGTTCGCGCTCTTTTTGGTCATAGTAGGGCTATATTTTTGTGCAAAATAGAATGAATGGAAGTCAGTCTGAGCACTCACAACAGGTCTGTGCCGCTAAAACAAGATTGAGTTTGTTGATTGCTGCGGTGCCAGTCAAGTTGGAGTTGAGAGGATCGATAAAATTGCAGCTGGTGAGGTTTCTGAATCATATTCTGCTGTTGAAGCATCAATGTGCCACCGACGCACCAAACTCTCAGATGGAGGACGATCGCACTAAGGACAGCGAGGAAGGTTAGCTAGGCTATTTGATTAAATTACACGTTAGATATTAAGACACTTATGGTACACTGATAAAATACATTTTCACAGAAGTCATTTCCATGGTACATGCACAAAGGCGCAAGCTCGGCACAGACATGACTGCTTCTCTGGTTTTCCCAGGGCAGAGGTCGCTTCTTGCAATGCTGCAATTCTTTCGGGGTTTAGCTAGTTTGCTAGCCCCAAAGCTAATGTAGCTAAACTCGCGACCAGCAGCTAACGGTGCTATGTTTCAACTATGAAATACTGCTGGCGTAAAACCAAGTAGTTGCAGTTTGAGGCTGAGAACTGCGAGCTTTGTGAAACAACATTTTACTGTGGTACGAAGTAATACTGAGCTCAGGCGTGCGGCAACAAGCTCTGGTGCGAGCAGAGGAGGGAGGCTGGGACATATTTTATTGTGTTGCCCTGGAACAATTGGAAGCTTTTACCCACTTGAAAATCTTTATAAGAACGTTTAACACATTTTTCGAGAACTTTTTTACGCACCACACACACACACACACACACACACAGGGCTAATAAGGTCGGGCCTCCACTTCAAACGCAGACTTTATGGTTAACGTTTGGCACTGCGCACACACACACACACACACACACACACACACATTTCTCACAGTGAACGTGCGATCCTCGCAGCTTACACAGACTTTGAAGTGCCTTCCACTCATCCAGTAATGGCGAGCATTATTCACAGCAGTGTTTGCCATAAGCTCGCTGCCAAAAAAGCTTTACATTGGAAAGTTAATCTGTACGGTCCGTCTGATGGGCGCGGACGACACAAAAGCCTCCCCTAAGCAGCTTAAGGACATATAGCCATTCTGCCTCCGAACTCTTGACTGAAGCGGTGTTCCGTCGGCCCGGATTGCATCGTAGATCAACTTGTTTGTTCTGGTGCGTGGCCCGGAGAGCCGGCATAATGAATCTCAGGATCATTACCTGGAAAGCCTGGTGATATGATTGAGGCTTTCAAGCTGGCGTAATGCCCTGGTCTGACTGATTTCTCCGGAGGTCTGAGCCCTTACGCTGCTCTTCAGAGTATGAAACACGTCAACCTTGATAAAGTGAGGTGCTCGGAAACAGAGCAGCAGTCATGCCAGTCGTCACGTTTTGAGTAAAAATCGGCTGTCATTTGTGATTTGCTTCATTGTTGCGAGTCAAACTGGAGTGAACTGTCATTGTTTGCCTTATATTTTTTTGATTTCTATGTGCGTAAATTCCTGTTGTGGTTTTCCAGCGTGCGACTGCCATCCAGTCGGAGCAGCAGGGAAGACATGTAACCAGACGACAGGCCAGTGTCCCTGCAAGGATGGAGTGACGGGAATCACCTGCAACCGTTGCGCTAAAGGATACCAGCAGAGCCGCTCCCCCATCGCCCCCTGCATCAGTGAGTTGTGATCCCCCGTCTAAGACCCGAAACAATGATATTCCACTTGTGTGATCACGGAGGAAGAAAAGCCAACGACTGGCTTTCAGTTTTCAAGAACCCAGCTAATCTAATCATTTCTAGCGTAAGATATTACAAGATGTCTGGCGCACCTGGGTTTTCTGTGATTTTGTAATTAGAACCTCCATTACTGCGCGTTGCCAAGTTTTGCAGAATCATTTTTCCACTTGTTAGAGTGGAACGTTGCAGGGAATTTATTAGCGACTGACGACTCTTCAAACAAACCTCTGAAGGCTCACAGTGTCATTTCTTTTGTGTCTTAAACATTCCTGCTTTATTAAAATGGCTGTGTGATGAATAGTGGAGTGGAAAAAAATACCTAGTAGTCCAACTACTCTTACTTTAAATCTCCGTTGTGGTTTTCATTTCCAATAAATAGAGTGGCTGATCGCTCGGACCCCGGTTGAATATGGCTTATGAACTTATGAATGCTGTGGCTGTTATAAAGTTAAAGAACTCCTTTAAGCCATACATTGACTGAGCATGCATCCCAGCTAGCGGTCAGCGTGTGAACACAACCTCAATATATTAGCTGGATATTTTCAAGGATTCAAGGTGAGAAAATTCAAATATTGATATGGATATTCGTCCAGTTGGACACTCTTGTGTTGAGTTGCAGCTCTCTGTGCTGAAACGAAAATATATTTATTATGAAACAACATTTGACTTTGTAGTAATAATAATGTTACGTTGTGGTTGGAAATGTTTGCCACAATTGTCATGTCCAGATAATAGCAATGTCTTATTAAATATGCACTCCAAAACAAATTTGCGATTCTTTGAGTGAATACGTCTACTTCCTGTTGCGTTTTCTCTTTTTTATCTAGACAGAAGGCGACTTTGTTTTTGTCACAAAATCTTTCCATTTGTGTTATCAGAACCAGCATAGCGGCAGAAGAGAGTTTGCAGCCAAATACTGCTAACAGATATCGGCTATCGTAAGCTGCTGGATATTGTAGCTGCTGAATGGAATCTCGTTCCTGTCTTTGCACTTTTCTCTCTAGTTATTGCATAATGTGCTGGAACAAAAGTATCTGCATGCTGAACCAGGTTGGTGCTGCGGAAATAAATCCGCAGAGAGAACTCCAAAAGGACACGCTGACACGGTTGCGCTGATTTACTTCAGTCGGTGCGCTCGTTGTTTTTTCACACCCTGTTCCATTATATGGGATGGATATCTGACGTTTGAACCTGGGCCTGGATAAACAGACCATTACTGCTCGCCTAACATGGCCTTGTGTGCCTTCGACGCTGTTAACAGTCCGTCTCGCTATAAATTCCCAAAATGAGTCGGAGGGAATGATGGCTGGTGTTTATTGGCTGTATCTGCCGCCTGCAGATTCCAGTCCCTCGGCAATAAACGCCAGCGTCGCGTTGAACCTGAGCCGCGTCACCAGTAGCTGCTGTTGCTATCACAAGCTGCTGGCCTGAGATAAGAATAATGTCTGGAACATGTTTACTGTTTCCTGGTGTCTATAGAATCTATAAACGTTGCACCTTGTTGGGCCAGGGTTTCTTTCATTTGGTTATGTTCCTTATTTAGTCAAATGTTGTCTTTTAGCTTTAGTAAGGCTTTTTCAATTTTGTGGCTTTCTCAATGCTAACTTCCGCAGAAGGTGAGGAAAACTCGCAGAAGGACAGGAAACTCAGTGGGGCAAAATAATAAATCTGTTCTTGCTTGTATGCATCAAATATTCTTGAGGTTGAGTTCATATTGAATGTTTCCCGACAGAGATCCCAGTGGCTTCGCCCACGTCCACGTACAGCAGCTACGAGGAGCCATCAGGTGAGTGAACCTGCTGTCTCACAATCCCATCTTTCACCTCTAAAAGTCAGCCTTTTTTTTCTCCTTGCTTGTGAGTCAGTCGGTCCTCCTTGAGTTGCGGCACCTATTCACCATCCGCTTGTCTCACTGTCTGTTTGTCTTGGCGCCGCTGCCCTCTGGCTGTCAAAGCTCATCCCTTTTCCTCCTTTTTTCCCCCTGTCTTTCTCAGTCTCTTTTCTATTCATCAGATTCTTCCATTGCATCCTTGACTTCTGGAAAAAAAAAAAGAATTTAACTCCAGTGCCCATAGTGTAGGGGGAGCCTGTGAAAGCCGCTTGTGAAGTGATGCCGCAAAAAAGTTTTTTTTTACTCTATTTTTACTCTTCAATAATGCAGACTGCTGTTCGTTTTAAAAATATTTAATTTGTGAGTCCTCCATGATGAGAGGTGGCGCTGTGACCTCTTGAGTCCTTACATTGAACTATCACGCTAACGCTAACAACTTTGCTGAAGCTATCCTTCGACAGGATTCTCAAACCCAGCTTAGGGCGTTTTCACACTACGGGTTCTGTTTCGAGACAAAGCTCTTTCGGCTCAGAAGTCCAAGATGTGAACACAAGCTAGTCGGGTTTTGGCCGCGGATCGCCCCCAGCTGAGCAGGAAATAAAGGACATGCCTGAGGCGCAGAGGTGGAGGCTGCGCAGCAGGGGGCGAATCGGACTCAGACCCACCCGAGACAGAACCCGCAGTGTGAAAAGCCCATAGCTCGCTAGTTTCTGAATACATTTTGGGGTTTTCTTTACCCCACGGTGGAGCCACTGAAAAACCAATGGCTGCTCAGAACTACTGAGAGACCAAACAGGAATTTGGAAAACAAGTTATCAATATCATTGTAAAATATTCAGGCAGAAAAGCTTTGCTTGAGATTGGCGTCTCGTTCAGCCCCGAATTTACTAGCAAAACTGTTAATGCCATTTCCTTAAACCTAAGAGCTATTAAGGTTAAACTGTTAACATGCATTTTAGCCGTGGTCACTGATAAGAACAGGCTGTGCTGGTGTCGTGATGTGATGCTTAGCAAACTGCTCGCGCAGAATCTGTCTGCACAGATGTGTATAAAAGACACAAAAACACGTATCTTCGGGATTTGCAGCAGCAACATCTTGTCTCCCTTCATGTATAAAAGCAGTGAAATGCTTTAAATTAAAAAGCGTGTGTCGCAATAGTCTCACTTCTCACATAAACACACGGCAGCCAGGTCTGATGTAAAGTCCAGATATTATTCCACAGCTCCCCGAGGCCTCGTTGCCAGCGCTGGAAGCCGGCACCGCGGCCTCCCTGGGGTTTCGGCCCTAATCTGATTACATGCTTCATTTGCACCAGTTTGTATTTCAATCAAGGCTGGCTGCGCTGCCTCAACCCTTTTGTGCGTTTGCTCCGACAAGGGTCTCCACGCTGAGCGCTGACATTAGACGATGTGCCACGGCTAAGGCGCCGGACGCTGGTGTTCATTTGTGGGGTGTGCCCCTCACTGGCTGAATGATTTTACAGAAGGAGCAAGAGCAAGCTGCCATGCCACAAGTTTAGCGTGACTTTCTACTCTCCTAAACGTATTGACACCAGTTATTGGAATGCCTCTGGTCCTCGGCTTATAACTTGTAGTGTTTGAATCAATGGACTTTGTTTGGATCTTGGACATGCTAACCCCCTTAATTCCTGACATTCTTTTTGGAGCCTGAGAGACAAAACAATACTGTTAAAATGTCCATTACTCACTAAAAGAATGAAAAAGGATTCTAAAATAATAAGAAGAATTTTGCTCTGACCTCTGGCCTGCTACACTGATGACTGAAAAGTGCACACAAAGGAAGCAAAAGTGTACAGATATAGACAGACCCCTTACTTAGCCCATTACTTGGGCTGATATCCTCATCAAAAATACAAACTGGGCTCTGTCAGACCTGCTAAACGTGAGCCAAAACACTTGCAACATGGTGCGCGTCCAGACGTACACTGAGTTTTGCGCCGTATCCAGTTATTTAAGCAAGTTATCCTGTTACTTGTTTTACAGTTTGGCACAGTTTGATGATGATATCATCGATTGCACCAATAAATGTCACAGCATTTAGCGATTAATTGTCAGAGGAAAGGATGCTAACAACACATACAGATGTTAGGTGACAAAGGTGATATCGGCCAATATATCGGCCATCCTATTGTACTTCCTGGTAATTGCTGGGGCCGGCCGTGTGGAGTTTGGGCTCATGTCAGACTCGGTGCACGGGCACATCCCTCCAAATTAGCAGTCGTGTGGTCCCTGGAGACCCCGCCGAAAGAACGTGGAGCCATTGCGCAGACACACAAAGGGTGTGTTTATCCCCCCAGCAGGAGATGGGACCTTAATGAGTGCTGCGGGGGTAATGGCCTTAGCGGCGCAGCGAACACGCTAAGGGGCTAATGGAGAACGTCAACTATCAAAGGGAGGTACGATGAAGGCCCCCGCAGACCAGCGAGGGCTGTGGTGGCTCTCATCCTCTCATTGACATGGAAATCAGCCATGTTTGATATGGACTCGTCAAATTCATTTACTTTGGGATTTCCTCTCTTTTTTTTTCACGCCAGCAAACGTTCCAACAGCTTCTCCACATACATGAATTCCATCCACATTGCAAACCTTTTTTTTTTAAGAGGGAGGAGAGAGGCGTTTTTTTCTTCCTCCATCATTACCCTGGCAACCTCATTCACACCGAGTATAATGGAGAAGAAAGAGGAAGACTGGACAGAGGGGCGGAAGAAATAATGAAGTTTGTCCATATTCAGACGGGCTGAAAGGCCCCCCTCCACCCACCCTACTGCCGCCGCTTTTCTCTTCAGACTGCGCAGCCAAGCTTTCCCACCCCAACATCCTCCCCCCGCCCCTCTGAGATACAAGTGGTAGGAACAGCTCAGGAGATGATCTGCTTCCAATTTATGTCCGTAGGTGGAAAGTGGAGAGAACAAATGATTTCAATTTCAAGTGGGGGACGCTAATATGAAGCTAGTTTTCTGGACAAGGGTGGTGGGGGGGCTCTCCTGACCATTTCACTGGCCTCACTCATTTTCAGTCGCTCAGCGGCTAATTTGCTCCCCTGACCCTGAGAGGTGACCCCTGCCTGGCCCTGGAGCGTGAACAACACTGACCAAAGGGGGACGGTCAGCGTGTGTGGATCTCACTGTCACATGCCGCAAAACAACCTTTTAACGTCACAATTTTGCAGTGCATTTTCCATGTTGCAAGACATGAGGTGTGATGGACCGCTCCAGGGCCCAGTAGGTGTCACTCTCTGGTCTATGATCTTTGAATTTGAACAGCTATTAGAAGGCAATTTCTCATTGCTTTTACACAAAAAGCAACTGAAAATGAGGACAACCTTCAAGGTTCTTTTTTCTCTTCATTTCTCCCCCAGACTGTGAATCCCACTGTAAGGCTTCAAAGGGAAAGATGAAGATCACCATGAAGAAGTATTGCAAGAAAGACTACGGTGAGTGCTACATGGGAATGTGTGGACAGGCAGTCAAGAGCTCCCGCGCCTCAGACCGGTCCATCCCAATAAGACAGGTTGACCTGTGGAGGTATGCTGATGATGCACGTCCACGAGTTGAATTGCTTTTTGAAGTCACTGTTCCAAAATACAGATGTTTTTAGGCATTTAAGTTAACACGCAGTTTGCCTCTGTCATGGACTGAACTTAAGAAGTTGGTTTGCAATCCAGTTCCATGCTTCAATGACAGGCAATGTGAAATCAATGTCTCGAGCCTGTAAGTGAACAGTGGTTGATCAGGCAGTGGTCTGGAGAAACAGCAGAACAGGAAGTCATCCAGTAACTGCACCAGTCGGGACCTTCTGAGGCAGGGGTGTCAAACTGGGTGGGTGCGGGTTTTCAGGCGAACCAATCAGGTGTCAGCTGAAACCAACTGCACCAGACTGACCATCAACTGATCACAGTCTTCAGACACCTGACTGGTGAGTAGGTGTCTTCTTGCTTGGTTGGAACAAAAGCCTGCACCCCCTGCGGCCCTTTGAGGACCGCTTTGACTCCCCTGTTCCAAGGCAGGTATTGTCCATCGCTTCAAAAATTGAAATTAAAGGAAAACAATTGCTGATCTATCAATTTTAAGAAACAGATCAGCAGTTAAAATAATTCACCAGTAAAAGGAGGATAAGAAAATCCACATTTAAAAGCGTGGACATTCCCGACACCAGCGCTGCATTCCAACAGTGAACATTAGGTCAAAAGATGGGCAGCACTTGCCATCCTGTTGTTTTCCCCAGCGAGAGGTCTGGAAACTTCCACGGACTATTGTCATCTTTTTTCCTTTCTGCTTCCCCTTAATTCATCTCTCAGGCCTGTCGCCTCAGTTTCATCGCGCTGTGGTGACTCTCTCCATTCTTCAGGGGTCCGCAACCCCCCCATGTGTGAGTCGTGCTGCTGGCCCCTGGGGGGGCCCTCTGTGTAAACATGGCTGTGTGCATTCCTCAGGGCACAAACAGGTGGTAAATTAGACAGATGGTGACGGATCGCCACCCCGGAGAGAAAGAAATATGTTTTGTTTATTCAATTTTTGTTTTTCATCGCGCGTAGCTACGGAAACTGCCGACACAAAGGGATTATATCCTGGCCTGACGCCCTCCTCCGCACTTGCTGCCACCGGGAGGACAATAAATCAAAGGGCCTCGTGTTTACCGATGTTCTGGGATGCCGCTCAAAAGCCGGGCCTCCCGGCTTCTCAGGCCGCCCCCCGCTGCTCGCCCGCGATCATTCTCTCCGATGATAACCAGGAGACAGCGGCCTCAGAGCTCTAATGAAGTGAGTCCTAATTTCATTAGCCCTCGTTGTTGGTGGCGTGCAGTGTCAAACCCAAGCGCACGGCCTTAAGAAGATAAACCCAGCGGGAAGTTTGGCTGCGGAGGGAAAAAGCGGCTGGCAACTTTTGTGCGTCTCCCACCCGTCGCTTCCTGCTGCCTTTCTCCCTGCTGTCTCACCACTTCTGCCATAGATAGCTTGACCTGCGCTCAGCGCTTTCTCCGCGCTCCATTTAGCTCGGACCAAGTGTGTGTTTAAATGCAGACTGAGAACACACTCGAGAGAGAAAGAACGGGACGCTGACAGTGACACTCTGATGCTGGATACTCCATCATGAGCGGCCCAGAGGCCAGATCGCGATTCTCACGCTGCCGAGTTGGACGGCGCTCTGGGAGCAGAACCCGGACGGCTCACGAGGTCGGAAGAGATTTCGATGCTTCTCAAAGTTTTCCTGTGTGGCTGGGAAGACAAACAGTGCTCCCCCCCCCCCCCCGCCCAAGAACCCACTCTTGATGAAGAAGAGGGCCGCTGTGAATGGCAGGGCTGTGAGAGCTCCCTCTACTCGGCTCAACAAACCGTCTTTCTTCCGAAATTGTGTGCATTTTGCTCACACCATGCATTGACTCAGGCATTGAAATAGCCCACTCCTCGACTTCTCTTTACTCTTGGCAGATCACAATAAATGGGGCGAGCCTCTCTTGAATGAAACTGAGCTGAGCCACCACGCCAGGTCCTGGGCTTTAATAATTCCATTCTTAGGGAAGGCTGTGTGCTGGACTCTAGTGTGAGTTCTCCTTTACGTGAACATCCGATTGCTGCGTTTGTTTTGGCCAAATTCTCCGGCGGTGCTTTACGTAGCTTAGCTTGTCCATTACCCGCCACCACTCACCACCATGTTGAGCTTGCTTGAAGGTCCTGACTCTGACCCAGACCAACCAGACGCAACATGTTTCGGACACAATCTCCCCGGCTTTTCTGCTGCGCCACGGAATGGCCGCCCGTCCTCGCTGGCCCCTGTTTGTGTGTCACTGCCGTTCGTCAGACTCCTCTCCTCATCTGCTTGCGATCGCAGCCGCTAAATCATCAGAATTTGGGGATCAAATATTCTGTCTGCGCAGGCAACTGATGTGAGAAAAAGTTGGAAAATGTGTGTCTGCAAAGCGTCGTCTTTGTCACACTCCACGAGTCGTTTTACGCCTTGTGTGACATCAGACTTGTATGGTGTAACAGCCATCAACTTGTACTGTACTTTACCGTATTAGCGACTATGAAAGATGCATGGCGTGACATCATCAAGAGGCGACAGCTCAGGCATATTTTCAGGTCATATTTAGTCACAGATGTCATCGTTTTCTGGGTACAAACGTTGCATTTGAAGTAAAATTCATTTATTTATTCTTGGAAAAAACAAAAATATGGGGAAAACTGTGCTCTGCCATATTTTCCAGACTGGATTAATTCACATTTATCATCTTTTTCTGGCTATAAATGTTTAAGTTGTACTGAAGCTGTATTTAACAATGGAAAAATAAAAACTCGGGTGGTGGGGGGAACTGCGTGACATCATCATGGGCATATTTTCTTCTTTTTCTGGATAGAAATGTTTCGTTTTTCGTAAAAATGTATTTAGAAAAGAGTATTTATTAACGGAAAGATAAAAAACACTGAAGAAAACACTCAAAATGTGCTTGTACTGTTGTTGCCTAGTGCACCACGCTAACTTGTGCTTAAACATATAGCTCAGTTTATACACAACAGACTCAAACTCAAACAAGTGCAAGAGTGAATGGATTGCCTCTTCCTCGCAGCGGTCCAGGTCCACGTTCTGAAGGGCGACAAGGCGGGCGAGTGGTGGAAGTTCACCGTCAACATCATCTCCGTCTACAAGCAGGGTGAGAACCGAATCCGCCGCGGCGACCAGCTGCTGTGGGTCCGGGCCAAGGACGTGGCCTGCAAATGTCCCAAAATCAAGCCGGGGAAGAAGTACCTGCTGCTGGGAACAGACGACGACTCTCCGGGGCAAAGCGGCGTCGTGGCCGACAAGGGAAGCCTGCTGATCCCCTGGAAGGATCTGTGGGGCCGACGCCTCCGGAAGTTCCAGCAGCGCGACAAGAGAGGCAAGTGCTAAAAGAGAAGCGGCGGTGAAGTGACGCCCTCACCGGGATGCAAACAGAGTATAAACTGGATGAATGAGGTCGGAGGACTTGGGAGGAGGAATGACTGCTGCTCAATGGAGAGATTAGGGTTTTGATTTTTTAGGGAACATTCCTGAAGGAAGCTCATTCAACAGTGATTCTCTTTGATCTTGTGCTATTGCGGAGTTTGCACCGAAGATTCCACACCATGTTTCTGCCAACATTTGAACATGTTTCTCCATCCTGAGCCAGCAGGAGGGAGAAGAGCCCTGGAAACAGAACAAACCTGTGTGAAATGGTTTTATTTCCTCACTGTTTAGGAACGATGTCTCCTGATCTGAATCCACTCGGAGAAACACTTCACTAACAACTAACTCGCTGAATATAATATTGGCCGGGTCTTTGTATGACGTGTACGTTTACAGGGAATAGCCAATAAATGATCATTCATGAGGAAAACAACAGCCCCAACTACTTTTCTCCAAACAAAGCTCCAACATTTGACATGAATTATTATTCTATTATACATGAGCAGTCAAGGAAATGTGTGTGTGAAACCTCCATTTTCACACGATGCCCGTGTTTAATTCAAGGCTGTGTATTGAGAAGTATATCTCGGTTCAGATTGTTATCTTTGAGTCAGTCATGAATGTCCCACTTTCAGAGATCAGTAAACTATTATGTCACACCTTGTTTTATGAAAGAGAAAACACAAAAAAGGATCCCAAATACGAGCTCAGCATTCATTAAGTGTGAGCGTAAACTATATATATTCACAGTAGATACATCAACTAGATGTAAAATAGTCGAGCTGTGCACTTATTTGACCAATGATAGTTTGGAACATATGAGATATGTTCATTTCAAGTGCAGACACTTCATTGTCGACATTGACGTGTGAACAAATCTATTAAGCTCCCAAAAATATTAGCCGCAAAGTGTTCTTTGATGTTACATTTTTCAAGTATATCTACTTTGATATATATTTTTAAAATGTGTTCTTTTCATCCTGAATTACTTTATATCTGTAATTTTGATTCTTACTTTTCATGTGGTGGATTTTTGGGGTGAGAGCCGTGGACACACATTTTACATTGAGTCGAGAAACAACCTATGGCCTCAGTGCGAACCTGGGTCTTTCCTGTGTGGAGTCCTAGCATACAGATGTTGACAGACGGCTTGTGCTTGTGATTAGGTGCGCCTTTGTGTGCGAGTGGGAGGGGCTGGAGACCTGTCCAGGGTGTCCCTTCCCTGCTGGCTCCACGGGAAATGCACAACTAAATGAAGAAACACGAGTGAAAACTGTTATTGGCCTGTATTTCCCTTTTGTTCCCACTCAGAGCTAACAAAAGCAATGTATTAGCAACTTGGCATGAGGTTGAAACACTTGGGCTGACCTCTGACCTCAGCAGCTTGGTGGTCGTAATGCTATGATTTTTGATCAACTTGAGTTGCCTTCTCAAGTGTTCGCAGGTTGGATTCCGAAAGTGACCTATCATGACACTGAAGTATTCCCACGAGCGACTTCCTGCAGCGTGACCCTGTGGACTGATGATGCCACCGCTTGTGTACAGAACTTTTTCATCGTGGTACTGTTACTAGTCAAGTATTATTAACTCTTTAACCAGAATGTAGAGCTCTATGAATCCATGAATGTTTACGCACAATAACACGTGACTGAGGTCACCACACCTCTGTGCATTTTTACTGTAAAGCCGCTCATTTGCTTCCCACCCCAGCAGCAGACGTCTCTATCTCCGATTGTTGATCTGTGTTCTTGTCGACCTGTGTAATACTAATATATGATGTTTATCACAAAGGAATATATTTAATGGCGCAGGAAATCAAACGTGGCTTTTTGTGTTTTGATTTTTTTTGTTTCTTTTGTTGTGTTTTACTTTTGTATTGAAGTGTAGACGGCTGTGGTGAAAAGTATCGCTGAGTGTTTTATTGATCAGCCGGATAGAAACAATGATTAATTCTCCTGAAATAAATAAAGACTTCAAAGTGGCGGGTTTAGTTGTGATTGTTTTGTCTGCACGACGCCTGAATCTGGGTGGCCAGTGTCATAATGTGTAACTTTTGGCAAGACATGGAAAACTACCTCATACCTACAGTGAATATTAGCTTCACCATCACTGTCCGTGACGCTTCATTTTGCCACGTCCGAATCAGAATCAGAATAGAATTTATTGCCACGGTCAGTGGGGGTTCCACCAACCAGGAAAGTGCTTTGAAATAAAATGTTGTTAATAAATAAAATAAAATAAAATATGGAGGGATCAGATTCCAACGACAGCACCCTGATGGGACCACGATAGAACATGGTACACTATTAGACATAATTCATGTGGATCGGCAGCTTTTGAAACCGGAAGACAACTTGAATATTGCAATGAAAATCTATAAAGAAATATTTTACAGGATACAAATTCGGACTGGGGTACAAAATCAGGTACAGAAACGGCTGTTTGATGTTTGTGTTTGACACACATTTTCTCTGGATTCTAGATATTCTGCAAAAAGCCGACATGAGAAACAAGGCTTGAACTTACAAAAACTAGTCACGGAAAAAATGCTGCTGTTTTAAGTGTCACACCCAAATGTTAATAGAATAGAACACTAGCATATCTGAGGTATGGTGTCATAGATGATCATCAGTAACCGGACTAAATCCCCTAATAGTTATTCCTCGTGTAGCATGAAGCAAATTTGCAGCAGTTGCCGTTAAGTGATACACACAACCAGAATGAAAAGAAGGAAAACAAAGTGTTTTTATTAAACCCCAAAACCACGATAAATGTCGCTAACAATCAGAGAATGAGCGAACATGACAGGGTTCTACTGTGGTGCTGATCCAAGCCCCAGATGTTGTGGTAGCTGTCATCACAGGAGACTCCCGGGAGAGCCTCAAACCCAGATGCAAAACCCAAGACACGGAGCTGTTTTCTCCATCAGCGTAAATAGGAGAGGACTGACGACCATGTCGTCCACTGAAGGTGCAGGTTTTATCACTTTAAAGCAGAATGGTGCTCCTCCAGAATCCACTCCAGGTTTCCCCCCTGACTCTGCTTCATCACCTGCTGCGCATCACACCTGCTTCAGCACCGTCAGCTGGTGAGTATTTTTGGATTCTGTTTGCACCGCTCCCGCTTCGTCGTCGAATGACAAACGTTTGAGTTCAGAACTTCAGGAAGCCGCGAATGGTTTGTTCCAATGAAGCGATGACAGCTGGAGACTGTGGCTCAGTCTTTTAGCTCAGGTCTGGCCTGTTGTTCCCCGTCAGAGGCAAGAGTGGAAGAACAAACCCAGAGATGACGTCATTGTCGGAACTTTCCTCGCAGCCAGGTTTCTCCATCAACAGTCAGAGGACGTGTGGAAGACGTCTCGAGGGGACAGTTTTTTAGGTTAAACTGAAAATCAGTGGTGCATTTTTGATGTTAATTCCATGTTTGATCTTAAACATTATTTACCATGAAATATTAAACCTTATTTTCGCTTAATATTGAAATTTGATTTCTATATTTTGTTTTTCCATGAGTCTGCTGCTCCTCAACTCCAAGTCCCGAGCGGTTGGCGGAGAGCGACTCACTAGTTTCTCTTCACTCACCAACAGTCTTATCACTCAACGCAGCCACTGGTCGAGCCGCTCGCACCAGTCCGACCAAAGAGCCGACACTCGAGCGGATTAGCGGGTTGGAGAAGCACGACAGAGTCGCGCTCACGCTGATTTACATCTGCGTCTCTAATCTCCATTCAGCCGAAGCTTGGGGGAACACCGGAGTCAAACAAGCACTTTCTCCACTTCACAAGTGCTTTTTTTCATTACAAATTCAATCATGCCGAGGCCACCGTCTGATATTTATGCATGAGATCTCCTCTGACCCACTTCTGAGGGAAAACTTTGCACATGCAATCAAAGTCTCCACTCGTCCTGCAAGCTGAGGCCAGGAAGACAACACGAAGAAGGCCTGCACTAAAACACAGGCAGAGCAGTTGTGCTCTGCCCAAAAAAGAAAAAAAAACCTGCAAGTCGAGTTCTGAAAAACCAAACTTTTGCATCTTTAAAAACTGACGTCTTTATTTACCTGGTCCTGGTACATGCAACCATTGTGTTGGTGCCATGTCACACTGGACAGAGTAGCACCTCTAAATGTCAACGACACAGAGGAAAGTTGAATAAATGTCAGTATTTTTAGTCTCCATAATTAATTCCGAAGCATCCAAACTATCGAGGTTCAAACTCAGGACAAAAGGGATTGAGCCCTGAGGAGTTAGGTGAGGCTCAACCGGACAACACAGAAAGGCATTTAGCTGAATATATGTGTGAGCCGCTCACACCTAACTGAGTGATGATTGAAGGAGGATTTTTCTCCCCTCCTCACGCCTCAATACATTAATATCCCAAAGCGTTGGCTCCAGCCTGAAACGCGCCCGAACTGAACAAAGTGCCGAGTGACTTCGGGGTCTGGGATCTTCAAACAAACCCTGCCCTGCTGTCATGGGGACCAGGAAGTGGAATTAACTGCTATATGAGCTGACCTTCATCTTGTTGTTTGTCCCAACCTGCCTGGCTGGGCCCAGTTTGGCCCGTAACCAGGGTCTCCAGGTCCAACAATGCCGGCATTTCCCTCCATGTTAAAAAAAAAAAAAAGCCCCCCACCATAAGACCTGGGGGGGAGGGACGGGGGCTTACTGAGCAAACAAGACGAGTCGAGCCAAACACTCGCTCCCACATTTGACAATTGCCGCTTCTAACGTGGGGTTCTACTCTTTGCTCTGGTCGGGCTGCGAGGGTCAGAAGAGTCAGAAGACAGTTCTGGGTCAGGACTGAAAATATGGACCGGACTTCATGTCACATGTCCAGCTCTCTCTGATGGCTGAGCTCAAGCTCGAGGAACTTCCACCAGCAGAGCACCACAAGCCCCACAGTGAAACCCACACCAAAATATAGACCCTCAAGCCCGCACCTAAAAACCCTACTGGAGACCCGGACTCAGTTTGAAATGATGAAAAACATGAAGACAAATCATTACTTTCTCAGTTCCTCAGTGAGTCAAAGTCAGGAAGTGTGGAAGTTAGCCGCCGAGAGTCTTGAGCCTAAATCACCATCAATAAAAACATCCAAGCGTTCTGTGGTTGTAAAAGCAAGAGCTGCTGTTTGTTTTAAATCTGTTCCCTCCATCACCCCAGTGTTGTTGCTCCCTCAAGAACCTGACCCACTTGCGGCCCGGTGCGGCACGTAAATCAGATTCCCGGTTTGTTAGCAGCAGGAGGCGTCAGTGGGGAGACAGTGGGCTGCGGCGTTTGTCCACAGGAATTTAAATATTAGTGTGATGAGAAAAGGCAGACAGGGGCCAAATGAACTGCAGCGTGTGGCCCCTCGCTTTTATAACTGCCCAACATCTCTGGATGCTTTTTGCCTCATTTGAATTGACTGTTTTTGTCTCATTAATTCCAATAACATACATATTGGGCGTCATTTTACATTTCTTTCTGCATTTACTGTTAAAACTCACTTATTTAGCTGCAGTAAATTCATTTGAAGTCACGGATTTCACCAAAAAAAACCTTACATTTTATGTGTTACAGAAGATGAAGTCCAGACAGCGGCTGCACTCCTGCGGCGCCTCATCTCCCCCCTGCTGGCGTGTCGGGGGAAAGTCTCTCCACAAGTCGCACCGGTGCCAACAGGGACCACAGAGGTCAGTGAATCGGATCACAAGAGAAAACGAATCAGAAGCGAAGTAGAGAGGAGGCGCTGATGCCGGATCAATAATGTGTGCGTGTGTCAGAAGATGCTGGTGACGATCAGAGGCATGGCAGCATCAAAGCGCTGGATCAAACTGAGGATGAGTCACAGGGGTCACTCTAGTTCAGACTTATTTCACACACGTCGACGCATGACCAGCCTTTAAACCGCCGAGCGGATACACAGCAGCGCGCAGCATGACTGACAGTTGCAAACCTGGGAAACAACTCCCTATTTGTTTAGAGTTTAAAAATTTGGCTCCGTTTCTACTGGGAAGATAAAGATAGACTTTCCCATTGTGTGTATTGCTTTTTGTGAATGACAATGAATGAATAAATAGTAATATGAAGCTGAATTTTAAAACGTGAGAAACACCAACCAGTTCAACCGCTGTTGACAGCAGCTCTCTGGTTTCTCCTATCGATAGTTTTCTGCCTTTTCGCAGTAGACTCCATTGATGTCATTTTTTTAATTTTAATCTGCGCTTCGACATGTGCCGTACCAATCGGTGTCTGGAGCTTCTGACACAACGCCTGTGGACAAATGAGGCAGGTGCGTGTGGCTATACAGACTCCAGGGAATATCCTCTGAGAAGATGGCAAGCAAATAGAAGCAGTTACCCTGCTGAAACCCTTAAAGTGCCCACACTCAATCAGACACAATGACACCACAAGATTTGTGCAAACAAACCCCCATGTAAAAAAAACACTTTGCAGCTCTTACACTGCCTTAAAATATACACTCACACCACACCAGAGACCACTCTGCAAACTCACTAGCCTAGCAAAGGGAAGCCCACAGTATTGATCCAAAAATCCACATTTTTGAGACAGTTTTTTGGACAGTAAAACTAACACGTGTGTGTGGACACACTAACACATAGTCTCGATGC
This sequence comes from Synchiropus splendidus, assembly GCF_027744825.2. NCBI lineage: Eukaryota > Metazoa > Chordata > Actinopteri > Syngnathiformes > Callionymidae > Synchiropus > Synchiropus splendidus. The sequence goes on along the minus strand of NC_071352.1, from coordinate 17,895,392 downwards.
ACTTGTCCATGCTAAGCTCCGCCCAGTCACTCGGACAGCCACATCCTGCGACCCGACACACACCAGAGAGCGGCATCAGTCAGACTCGTGTCGCTGCCCTGGTCCACGTGGTCTGGAAAAGAAAACAAGTCACACTGAGCTCATCCGCTACGAGATTCTGAGTGATGTGATTCCATCTGGACTCTTTTTTTCCACCATAAAAGGAGACCGGAACAGACCTGTCACTCAAACCCAGTTTCCGATAACTATCCCCACCAGTCTGTGAGACTCTTGATTGACCAGTTCATCACATCTGAACATCTGAGGTCAAGATTGCGCCGCAGTCGATTTTCAGTGACTCCCCCGGTTTTTGACAATGACGATGACATGATCTACTGCTCGGTGCCTCGTCCTCAGGCTGACGCTCCTCTCAACACCCTGATTGTGATGTGAAGCATCTGATCCTCCTCTGCTCTTCACGCTCTTTCTCCTCCAGCATCTGGCTCTTAGAAGTGTCTCCGCACACATGGAGCCATTCGTTCCACCTCTGCACAGACCCCTGCCTCACCCAGGCCGAGGTGATGTCTCAGGGGCCCCGGCCAGCCCTCCCCGGGGACCAATAACCACCCAGGCGCAAATAGTTCCGTGCGCTTGCCCTTTACAGCAGGTGATTCCTCGCCCAGTTTCCAGATACAGTGCTGACTTCAAAGCCTCAAACCTGCCACATGGTGCAGTCATGGTGGCAGCTTTGAGCCTCGGACGACAAGTCTTTCAAAGTCAGCCGCTCCGGCCGTGTAGAAGGGAAAGCTAGTGCCTTTTCTCTTGACACAACAATCAAATCTCTGAAGTGTGAGAAGCATTCCAAAAAAGGTTCTTGAATTTGGAAAAACATCTCAAAAATCACGAAAGTACTACACATTTTGATAATGTTATCAGAGCCCAAGAGACGTTCTACCAAGGCTTTTGCTGGTTAAAAGGCCCCATTATGAGTAAATACTGGAGACAAGCCGACCCAGACTCCTCTGTGGAAGCTCACCATTATCTCATCTTTTCCTCCAGATCTCAAGAAGTAGCGCTCCTCTCCGCTCCACTGTCACTCAGGCGCGTGCATCCAAAAGCTGAGGAAACGACATGGTGGGCTTCCGCTCTGGGGCTCATAAAGACTCTTCATTGACAGGAAACGCACATCCGCTCACGCCCATTCTTCCGGAAAGAATTGAATCATCGGCCACCTCAGGAATTGGAGGCAACAATGGCTGCGCACAGAATGTGCTCATCTCCAGCACAGCTGATATTGGCATGTGTTGTCATCGTGGCTGTGGCCTTGGTTCCAGAGGTTTCAGATGGTGCTGGCTGCAGCTTTAGGCTCATATGGAACCGTGAACCTGATAGAGTCCTGTAGGGGGCGCAGCAAACCTGTGCTCAGTAGCTTCATTGGAGGTATCATTGGATATCATTGGAGGCATGTTAACAATGTTCCGTACCTTTACGTCAGCCAGGGGCTGGAAGACCAGTGACGAAGAGGAAGCATGACACAGGTGAGGAAAAGTGGGAAGTTGCAGTTTCGGGAAGGCTTTGTATTAACAGCACTTAAATAGCTAATGCTAATGGCGGAGATGAAAAAGTATTTGCTGCCGTCCGGCAGAGATCTATTTACATGATTGAAGCGAAACAAACAGAACCTCGATGACATCACCGGCCAATTTTCTGTTGCCGGACACTCAAAGTAGTGAAGATCTTGGCACAGAGAAGGTTCCAATCCTCTTTTATTGCCCTTCACCTCTCTGCCAAGTTCTCTTCTAAAGCAAATAGTTTCACAAGATGAATGTGAAAGTGAGAGAAAAGGCTTCAACGATCACTCATCCTGCGTTTTGATGTTGATTCTTCCCACCTCTAATGATCCCTATAGGAGGCTGCAAGAGTCAGTCGCCACACAGCGGTTAGCACGAGCTAGCTTTTTCCTCATGTGTCCCGAGCGCAGGGCTGCAGGCCACGGGTCATAAATCGCCCGGCGGACAGGCAGGTCAAGTCAGAATGCTGAGGCTCAGCGGGCCGGGTGATTTACCGATGGATGTTGCCTCTGGAGTTGAAAAATAACAGAGACAAATCTCACTTGGCGGATGCACATCTGCGCCGCGCCGATACTGTGAAACCGCTTTACAGCAGCGATGATTTCTTGAGAGGAGAGGGGCGAATATACATACATACATTTTTCAATGTGAATGAATGTGGTATATGACTGAACCAAATGATGGAGCCATTTGGTTCAGTCATATACCACTAACAACTATACCCTAACAACAAAATATTGTTTATTTTGACAACAAATCACCATGTTGACAATATTCAAGTCTTTATATCACCTCGTTTCAACTGAAGCTTTTTTAATGTCTTGGAAATGTTTGTATGAGAATTTCAGTGTGATAAGAATCCCAGTCCATTCAGAGTGGTGGGTTAGGGTTAGGGACATCAGAGTGGTGGAAACCCTGGACACTGTGCAGTGAAAAACCTCCCTGAACCAAAGCAAACAGCTGCTTTGGTTCAGGGAGGATTCCTCCATGTTTGTTGTTGTTGTTCTCATCCTAGCGGCCACGTGTCTGCTGCATCAGTTACATGCAATTAAATTAAATTTATGTTTTTACTGTAATCAATTAATCATGAATATTTTGTAATAATTAATCATGATACTGTTGTAATTAATTCATTGTAATTCACTCGTAAAAGTTTAAACCAAAGTGGATGCTATGGAAATGAGTCTGAACAGCTACTCAGCTCACAGTGCAGCCCTTGAGCTAAAGTCAATCGCACTAAAGGCGAGTTAACTCACGATTAATCTCAAATTAATCACATGTTTTGTATCTGTTTTAAATGTCACTAAAAGGGAGCGAGTGGCCAATATTATTTTGCTTTTACCGTGTTATGGTGCCTCTTCAGGGCCTGTGAAGGTGTTCCACGTAATGTTCTCAACAGTGGCTGTTATGTTGGGTTGTTGTGCTGAACAAATGTTTGTGTGATTCATTCGTGATTCATTGCCAGTTAACGCTGCTACAGTGCGATTAATTGAGATGAAAGATTTCGATCTATTGACTGCCATAGTAAAAATATAGTGGTCAAAAATACTTTTGGTCAGCGAGAGCTCAGGTTTCGCTCCTCTGATGTTTTGATGTCACATGTTTGAGTTGAAGTCAGGCAAACGTGTTGCGTACCATCTGCGTCTTCAGCCTCTCATGCGGTGGTCCATCGGGGATCCAGCAACATCAACTCGTTACCAACAACCGCTAGCGACGATCGTTCAGGATCGTTCACAGCAACCACATGCAAGATGTCAATCTGAGTTCATCAGCTCCTCCAGTGGGCTTCTGCTTTTTTGTTTCTCGTCCCGGACCCACCACCCCGCGGCCGCTGTCTCCTCTGCAGAGCAGTGCTGACATGACGAGGGTGTTCCTGCAGCTCCAACCCTGACAGCTGGACGTGCTGGAGGAAACAGCAGCTTCCTCGGTGTCTCTTCCGTCAGCGTCTGTCTGCGTTCTCACGTTATGACCGTGGATTTGTGGTCTGGCCTGGTCAAAGGCTTCAAGATGAGGACCGACTGTGTTGTTGTGCGCAGCCATGAGAGCAGCTTTCCCGCACGCAGGTCCGCAGATGGTGGTCCTCAGAGTTGACTGTAAGAATTCAGGCGTGGGACACTTTGCTGAGCTGCACGGAGAGTATTACACATGCCATGCAAACAGACCCAGCGTCAGTCTCCTTTGTGAAGCTAGAGTCAGACAGCTTGAAGTGACCCACGAGGTTCAGAAGGTCTGAGGAAGTTTCTGCCATACGTCCTCTCTCTCTCTCCTGTGTAGACGCTGCCCCCTGCAGGCGTGTTTCAGCGCGATGGCTGGAGAACAGACCTCTTGTTCGTCTGACATCCATGAAACCATAGGGCTAAACCGCGGCAGGCTCCTTTTTTTTCCAGGTCACAGTGAAGGTCAACAATGACACTGGTGCCGTCAAAGGACGCTGCGACTCAAGTCGTGAATTACGACTTTTTTACCCCCCATTTGTCATGGGAGTGAAGCTGTGCAGTGACACGGTCGGTGTGTGGTCCTCAGACCCCCGTGTGACTCCAGACCGCGACCTTTGTGCACGCGCGCTCTCGCATGAACCTCTCGACTGTTCCGGGGTGAAAGGTCACTGATCGTCCCAGACACAAAGAACACATGCAAGATCTGTTCAGATTTAAAAGACGAGCAAAGACACGGGCTTTCTGTCACGCAGTCGGAAATATTGACGTGAGCGTCTGCTTCTTGTTACTTGTTCTCAAGTCTCGCGCAGTCCGCCAGGTTCCTTAGCTGGAGAGTAGGTTTGAGGTGTGGAATTGTGGTTATTCCATTGTTATTTATGGGCTCCAAAACTACTAACTACTTTTCATTTGAAAACTTAAATACTAAAATAAAAAATCACAATTTAGATGGCCAGTTAAAAAAAAAAAGTTATAAAAAAATCTTTGAACCTAAAAAAAATCGGTAGTTGAAGATTGTAAAGAAAATACCCAATAGAAACGGATGGGGGAAAAATGAAAAGGAATAAATCTGAAATACATTGCAAATGAAATGAAATTGCTCGAGGAGAGGAGCGGGCGAGAGGGTGTGTTTTCGGATAAGCTCCACTAGAGGGTGCCACATTCATAATAGACGTACAGTTGTTGGACGCGTCAACCAATTGGATACTTTTTGAACACATACTACTAGATGTTATTCATTTTATTAGTGGTAGAAGTAGTAGTAGTAGTTCTAATCTAATGTGCAAACATGACACCAGGTCTCCCCACAGACCCCCAGGTCAATTGAGTGACGTAATCTCAGACCCAGAGCCTCCTCCCCAGAGCACCTCATGAGGGAAACAGGCTTCTCTTGATGTGCAGATTCAGTGGTTCCCCTTCGAGTCCCTCCCAGATGACCGATCCTTTCAGACGTCTGCCATCTCGTCCCTTCTCAAATCTCGTGACCACAGGTGAGAGCAGACACATGGAGAGGTAGTCTTTTGGCTCAGCTCTTTCTTCACCAGTTGTCCAGATCCTGATGATGAGGTTTAATATGCTCCTCTTCTCGAGTGACTGGAGTGAGAGCTGGCGTCTCTGATGAGGCAGTGCTTGTTCCCGCAGCAGAACTCGCCCAGATGGTCCATGTTGACTGATCCATCTGACATCAGCTCCTCTGAACCACTGCTCTATTTATAACCACAGAAGTTCCAACTAATGAAAATGGAATCTGATCGCTTTGAATCAGACAATGAAAGGCGTGAATGTGACCTGTATTCAATGATGATTTTCTCTCCAGTTTCTTTGGCTTCCAACATATTTTCGTCTCCTGTTTACTATTTATGTTCCATGTGTCTTTCATGGGTCCCTAGTTATAGCTACAGTCAATCCAGCTGACGGAATCATGTACAAAACAAAACCGTTCACTCCTGCATGAGGCGGCTGTGAGAGCAGAAGCAGGTCGACATGTGGCCGCCGCTTCGAAAATCAAACTCCACATCTGCCAGGCTCAGGTTGGATGTTCAGAAGTGAAGACAAATCTGTCAGCAGCCGTCACATCTTGAAGTCAGCAGCTTTTGAAGGCTTTTCTCAAACAACCCAGCTGCTCACCACACCCCTCATGAAGAGGGAAGACCGCTGACTTGGCAAGTGATTGGTTGGGAAAGTTTCACACCACCAAACGCTGGTTAGTAACTCAGAGTTTTGTCCACAATGTGCTGTTCATTTGTGTAAAAATATGAGTGTCTTGAAGAAAATGAGACGAAGGACAGGGTGGGTTTGTGCTGAAGCCAAGCAAAATTAGAATACAGTGAGAAAGTAAGTGGCATCACGACATGATTTGAAACATAAATTACAAGTCTAATTTGGGGCAATTGATTCTATTGAACAATGAATGAGGAAATTAGATTAGGACCATGAAAAGCACACGGGGCACGTGACCAGTCATCTCAGATATTTAGGTTGAAGTTCATGGCTCAGTGCTCCTCACTAACTCTGACTTATTAAAGCCTTCATCTGAACCCATTTCATACGGCCACCCGAGGGCCGTTGGTGTGAGTTGGTGATCGGAGAAAGCCCACGAGAGGAGTCTGAACCAGGCCCCGGGACACTGGGGCCAATCGGGTCACGTGACGGGCGTCTACAGGCGCTGTAACTCCGGCTTGATGAACCTGAGGTTCCACTTGCTTTTGTGAGGGACATGAGACGAAATATCCAAGTATAGACGCTCGGTTATTTTCGTGACGGCCTCGCGTCTCCTGAGGAAGTGGGAGGAGGCTCCGTCCGCAGCGACGGGAGGGAGCGAGCAGAGATGCATCTGGACGCCGAGCACAGCGCGCTCTGCTGGGCAGGAAGCGGCGGCTGCGAGCGCGGACGACGGTTGTCTTCACCTAGCGCTGGAATGGACGAGGAACTCGCCGCGGAGGGAAGGAGGGCGTGGAGTTGCTGCTGCTGTGGCGATGGTGTCACCAGCTTTCCTCTCTGCTGCCGGCACCAGAGCCACCGGTGGAGGAGCGTCGCGGCTCCTCGGTCGTCCGCCTGAGAGCGCTGGGAGTCCGGGGCTCTGAGATGGAGCGGCGCGGCAGAGCCAAAGAGGACCTGCCGAGAGAGGAGAAGCGCCGGGAGAAGAGGCTGAAGACCAGCAGGCTGTTGAGAAGGAAACCCTTCAAGTCCGTGGGGAGCTTCATGAGCAGGATGATGAAAACTTTGGCCACTTTCGCCCACTTCGGTGAGGCGGAGGCGCCGGACCTGGAGGAGGACGACGGAGGCTTCCGAGATGGCGCACCTTGCACTCTGGGCTCCGGGCTGCTCCAGGAGGACTCGCTGGAGGCTCGGCTCGTCCAGAACACGTCGAGCACCTCTTCCTCTCTGTGTCGGGAGAAGCTGCTGTACCAGTGCGGGGACAGGATCCCGGGAGTTCTGGGTCTGAAGAACCACGGAAACACGTGCTTTATGAACGCGGTGGTTCAGTGCTTGAGCAACACGGACCTTCTGGCCGAATACCTGGGGCTGGACTGGTACAAGCTGGACCTGGGGGACACGCGGGGGAACGGCATGTCGAAAGATGCGAGAGGAGAAGTAACGGAACAATTGGCGTCACTCGTCCGAGCCCTGTGGACTCTGGAATACACCCCTCAACTGTCAGTGGACTTCAAGGTAGGCATGAGCGCTGGAGGGGAGGGACACCCTGGAAAGCTTGCCAGAGAACAAGCTTCCATTTTACATGTTAAAGAAGCCACTGACAAAAACCATCTTGAAAAAAGACTACCATAAAGAAAGGCGTTTATTTGACAAATAAATCAATGTAAATTTGTCGCTGTTGTTTGGATTTAAGGCAACAATGAGCCGACTCAGCAATTGTGAAGCAACAGTATGAGGGTGTGTTCCTAGCCGAATGGACAGTGCGGAGAAGGTCTGTGACAAAAAGGGTCACTTCTGTTACCTCATGTGTTGGAGTTGCCAAAACACCAGAGGCGTCAACAATCATTAGCTTTGTGACGCGCATGTTCTCCCTGCCAAGGAAGCGGCCGCTGCCATGGGCTGCTGACGTCACAGCGTCGGGAAGTTCACCTCTGTTGATCTGAAGAATTAGAATTTAAAGAACTCCAACCCACAGAATTGGAATTAGTCCTGAAACACTTTACGAACTGTAATATTCCCTCCATTTTGAATTTGGCCAAGGGAAAGTGGCCATCGGCTTGTTGGGTTTTCCAGACGCAGATTAGAAAGCGCCAACGAGATTTAAGTTGTTCCTTTAACACAAACATGTCAAACACAACAAGTACTTTAGGTTCATGTTGTCTGTCAACAAAAGTCTTTTGTCTACTCTAGTGTCAAGTGTGGCTGTCGTGTCTAAGAAGCGTGCGCAGTTTAGCTAAAGATGTGAGTCGGCAAAATGTGGGACAAGCTCCCGAGGACCGGCTCCAATATTCACTCAGATGAGTTCACATTCACTCAGAAGTGTTCCGTTCACCAATCGTACGAGTCACAGCTAACACAGTAGCATTTGAGTAGCATCGATAGCATTTCACGGCAGGACTCTCAAAAGTAGAGCTGTGACTCACGGGTCAGAAGGGGTTTCACGAGCTGCAGGGACGAGTTGCACCCGCCATCATACAGTGATGTCACCTTATGAAAAGTGGTTGGATTCCCCCCAAAATACTGATATGTTTGATGTTTGGTTTGTGTGAGAGGAGAAGGGGCATGTTTAAGGGTCCAGCTCCAGGAGAAAGGTCTGGCAGAAGACAGACCTGAGGGTCAGAAAGAAAATGGTATGGTTCCAACTGTCTGATGTGATTTTTAAAGCGATAACGTTTCTCTATCTCGAGCAGTCAGCCAATGAATCCGAGACGACAGGAGCTTTCCCCGGGTCACAGCTCTGAGCCGGGCCCCGTCACGGGACCCTCTGCCCACGCTGGCGGTCGAAGCCACCCTTTATCTGTTGGCTCTGGATTTCTGAGGCGAGGTTGAAGGCAGGAAGTAGATAGTAATATGGAGCAGCGAACAAAGAAACTCCACAGTGGATCTATTCTTGGAAATGCTAATTACTCTGTTCCAAGGATGGTTTCTGCAAGATGATGACCCCTATTTGACAACGAAGGAAAGAGCTGGAGCGAGTCTGGTACGAGCGAGACGTGGTGAAGAGCTAATATTGTCAGATGTCTTGTTGCGGGCGGCTCTGACTGGGAACAGACACACGGCTCTGATTTGTGACCACAGGAGGTCCAGAGTTCATGGAGCCTGGCTTTCTGAAATTGCCTGTTGAGTAATACCAACGCCACCCGGAGTGAAGCTTTGTAAAATAATCAGCTTTTGTGGGAGGTGAAATTAGCCCCCGGTGAGAAGAGCTCCTGCAATACACTGCTTTCATGAAGACTCTCGGACAGAGGAGTGGCTTCGTTCAAGGGAAGGATTCAATAAGCCAAAGTTTCTCGCTGGAGGACGTGGAAGAGAAGGTCACGGCGTCCATGTTGATTTATTTCTGTGTTTCACGTGAAGGGCTGGTGGACCATGATGTGTGACTTCCCTCTGCCCAGCCTCAAGGGTTCAAGTCCGGTTCTTGAAATATTTTGTTGAATTTAGTTTCCGAAATATTTGCCATCATTTGATTGTCACCTCATCATCGTCACCAGGTGACAATCAACATACATATGTCATATGACATCATTGGCGAAAGGACATGGTGGCAGCGAAGTGACCACTAGGAAGCGCTCCATCGTCTTTGGTAGCTCTGCCCAGGGGGAAAAATGGAGGTAGTGACCGGCCTCCTATGCTTGGAAAAAATCCTGACGAGAACCCACTTGTTACCCAGAAGCCTTTGGAGTTTTCAGTCGCAACTTACGAGCAAGTACTTTTCCAGTGTTACCTAACATTTAGAGACAGTACTAGACTCCAGTTGGAGGTAGAGTCTATGGACACAAGGAAGTAGTCATTAGTGCCGATAGCATTTAGCATTGGGGTGAACTCGTTCCATTTTCTTAAATCGAGCTTCAAGGTTTCGCTAGCGTGTCTAGCTGTCCCCAATAAGCCATATCATTGTGGCCATCTCCCTTGTATTGTTTTTCTAGTGGATTGGACCTGGAGCTCACCACAGGGGTGGCGCCAGACAGCTAGGTGGACAGATACTGTAAATACTTTATTAGTCCCAAAAGAGAAATCCAGAAGACATGCAGCTTTATTCGGAGAGAAAACAGCGAGAGAGGCTGCCACTGGCGTCACATCCCTGGATTTCTGTCAAGACGATTTGTGCGCTATCCAGCATGGAAGGCTCAGGTGAAACCAGTGCGATGTGTCAGGGGCAGGTCCTTTAGTTCCGCCGTACCACACAGGAAAGTTAATGTTTCTCACAGGTCAGTCGGAAACGCAAACAATCCTGCTGAATTCCTGAGGCTCCCGCACATTCCGATCACACCTGGCACCCCGGTCAAGGCTGTGGGAAGTTTAGGAATCAGCTTTTGGAGTGACCAGGCAACCTGCCCTGTGAAGTGAGCTTGACATCTGGTGGATTTTCTGAATCCCTCCTGGCAGGACGGCGTGTTTACTCTGAGGGGCCTGCAGCCTGAAACTCAAACAGTTTCTCAACACGCAGTTTGTCAGTTTCCATCGGAGCAGAACGACGGGAGCTGAGGTGAAGCAGCGAGCTCTGTCAACATGAGCGTGTGCTGTGGACCTGGTTGAGTTCATCTGAGCCGTGCTTGGTGACCTCATTGGTTCAGTGGGAGCTTTTCAGAACAGCTTTCTGCTGACTGATGCATGGTTCATCAAATATTCTCCAGGGCCGCTGGGACAATTGAACTGCAGATGTTTTGTTGACCTTTGACCCGTCCACCAGCCCTGACGAAGGAGCCTGTTGGGACTGCAGTTAGGTTCCCCCTCTCCAGCCTCTCCTCCCCTCATGTTCAAAACCCACCACAGCACTGAAGCAAGGCTCTCCTCTCCTCCTGACGTTTACAGTGCAAATCGCCAGCCCAGACCTCATGCTTCTAATTTCTCCTGATCAGAGGCGAGAGTGGAGCAGATCTCATTTAAAATCCCTCTCCTTAAACATTTAGAGATCCTGTGGCCAGATTCTGCGATATTAATGCGGGGAAGCGCTGACGTGCGCTAACCTAAAGCTGTTGTGCAGCTAGGCTTTAGCCCCGAGTAATAACAGTAATTACCGTGCGCCTGGTGAAGGTGGCAGTTGTCTGGCTGGTATCATTGAGGCTGTGGGAACGGGCCCGCCTGTTTATTGCTCTCTGTGGCGTGGCGTCTCATGAAGGTGCTTTTTTTCTTGAACGCTCTCTCAGCCATCTAATTCAAAGATAATATTCACCTGCTTCCTCCGGACCAGTCGAGGTGGTTTTCTGTGTGTTGACTCCGACGTCTGTTGAATCCAAGCAAGGCAGCAAACCCACCAGAGACACACGTTTATTTCACTTGGATAATACCACAATTGCACTGTCTGTCTGTCTGTCCGTCTGTTTGACTATCTATCTGTCCATCTGTGTGTCTGTCTGTCTGCCTGTCTCTCCGTCTGCCTGTCTGTCTGTCCGTCTGTTTGACTGTCTATCTGTCCATCTGTCTGTCTGTCTGTCCGTCTGTTTGACTGTCTATCTGTCCATCTGTGTGTCTGTCTGTCTGTCTGTCTGCCTTGAGTGCGTTACCCAAGGGTGAATGTGAAGCTAGCAAGTCGCAAGGTGTGGGTTCAGAGATGGCTTTTTTTTACTCTTAAATGCTCTATTTCTGCACCACGTCTTTCCATCTGATCCCGTCCTCTTAGCTGAGGTCAGGTCACGGGGGCAGTAGTCAGAGTAAAGAGGCCCAAATGTCTCACTTCCCCGAAACCACCTCCAGTTGTTCCCATGAGCTCTCCGGCCGGTCCTGGGTCTGAGAACCTCACCAGGTGAAGACCCAGGTCGCACCCTGATTCGATAATGTTTCGTACAGGTTTTGTTGGGAACCTGGAGAAACACGGCACAGCACAAGCCTGGACCATCGCTCCGCGAATTCATTTCTGTGCATTATGCCTTCATCCCGAAGGTAACAGCTCCATCACAGCAGACTTAAACTTCTTGATTTTCCATCTCAGTGTTGGTATTTATGGTCCTCCTGGTTCCTTAGCTTCATTTCCTCCAAGAGTTTAGGCACCAACGTCTGCAGCAGGTGGAACACTAGGAGCATTAATTAGCTTTATTACAGCAAACCGGCAGACTAGTGCAGACAGACGCCCACAAACTTTCAGCTGAGGTGGGACTTCCAGGTTCTTGGGTCTGAAAACCATATCGGCTTTCAAGAGCTGAGTAGCTTAGAGGCAGGAGTTCTGCACTGTTATCTAAATTTCAATTCCAAAACAAAGCTTTTATGGCGTCTTTTTCCCCTAAATTGCCTTGTGTAGCTTCAAACCGTGGCTTCAGCTCAACCAAAGAATGTCTCATGATAACAGCTGCATGACATCATCAGGAGCAAAGAATCCAATGTGGTTCCAGTTCTGAATCCAAACCAGACTTCTGAGCATCTCAACTACAGCGATTGAAGCACTTTTTGTCCACAGTGTAATTGCACCATTTAGGGTTTTGTATGAAGCAGAGGAACGATATGGACCTTACTGTGCTTGTGCCACCATCCCAGTTGCCTTAATTGTGCGGCGGCGTCATTGTGAAATTGGTGTCTCTCTGCAGGCCATCGTCTCCAAGTATGGCTCACAGTTCCGTGGTCATTCCCAACACGACGCTCTGGAGTTCCTCCTGTGGCTCCTGGACCGAGTTCATGAAGACGTCACCCTGGCCACCCACAACAACAACAACAACATGACGGAGCCTCTGGTGAAGGTAACAGTGACAACAGGCTTTTTGAGTTGAAATAGTTTCTGGATTTTTCTTGGAATTCCTTAATATTTGAGACATTTGGTTTTTTATTGCATATTATCTTTAAACCCTGTATTCAGTTTTTATCCTATAAATAGTATTTTAAAATAGTATTTTTTTTGTACTTTTCTTATTTATTATTATCTTATTTTCCTTATTTATTTCTGTCATAATTTTGTGAGATTGACACTTTTTATTTTTCAATGATCATCCGTCACACCAAGGACGGACTGTTGGTGTCCTCCCACTTCGGTCTTTGTTTGGCTTCCTGCTACGAGCCCATGAGCCAGAGCATTCCTGACACGTTGAATTAAGCCTCCCTCTTGTCCCTCTAGTCAGGGCACTTCCTCGCTCCTCACTCTCTTGTTTCAGCGCGGAGCGAGTGCTGAGAGATCAGGAACCTCCTGAGGCTGCGTGCTGGATAATTGAACGTAGCGCTCCTGATATTTGTATGACCGCTGCGCAACCTCATCCCGCTCGCATAGTAATTAAAACAGAGAAGGCTGTCGCCGCTTTATGTGGTTTCACCTTTAGCAGTTAAGACTCTCACCTTACTGACGCTGCAATAGGAGCTGTACTACAACTCTGCTCCCAAAAAGATGACTGCGTCAGAAAGTAGAACGAATTACGCTTTTGCTCATATAAATGCTGTATGTTAGCATCAGTATATCACAGACCTGGGCGCCGCACTTTGCCCGTTGCCTGTGTTTTTCTGGCCCTCATGAGGTCAGGCTACAACTATACCGATGATCAGTGGCCATTTTACTGTTTCCGTTTTAGCCAGTACTGGTTCAACAGTAAATACAACATATTCATGACTACATTTTTACCTTTTTGCGATGTTTGGTCCATAGTTATATTATGGTTTCTGTTCAAACAAAATTCGCATAAAGTTTTTTATACTTTGTTTTTTTTGGGTTTTTTTTAAGGGTTCATGCCATATTTACACTTCTGAATATCCTTGCTTCCATTGAACCTTTTATGGTTCATTTCGTCCCTGTTACTTAACATTTTTTCACCTCACATTTTCTACCTCTGGTTTATCAGCAAACCATGTTGTCTAAAAATGGCTGCTGGTGCTCACCAGTAGCATCAAAATAGCACAGACTGGTCGCTCACATGTCAACACCTAGCAGCTATGTGAGCTGCCTCAAACGTTAAAGTATCCGTGTCTTCCTTCCAAAGACCTTCAGCTTTTAATGGAAGCTGTGAACGTTATAGTGAAGCTGAGATGAACACTGGTGCTTTCTACTTCCTGTGTGAAGTTGGAACGGCAGCAGCAGGTGAGCCCGTCTGCAGCCGTCATTCAAATCTGGACGGACGTTCACACAGGGTTTTGAATGTTTCCCCTGAGAGCTTCAAAGTCTCTCCACCTTTTTCTGAGCTGAGTCGGCCCAAGTGAAGGAGGACTGGAGGTCTGGGCTGCGTCCCCGTGGGTGTTCCGAGGACGTGTGGGGAGGTTGAGGCTGCAGAGCTGCTGATAAGCTGAACCGGGATGAGTCGTGGGAAAGAGCAGCTCGAGTCACATGATACATGCCGAGGCGGTGAGCGGCGGGGAGGTGGATTCTGGGTTCAGGTTTGTCCAGAAAGGCAAACAGAATCTTGCCATGTTAGCGCTGCAGCTAACGCACGGTATAAAAAAGGCTAAGATAAGAACCTCAAGGAGCGTTCCACACGCTAAAAGTCGTGGGGATACAGCCTCTTTCTGGTTGCTGTCGATTCCGAAATAAAGTACTTGATTTTCACAATCTAACAGCTGCTTGGTTCGGCTAATGGGAGGGCTGCCTCAGAACTGGGGAGATTAGATTCGATTAGATTCGAGAGCCCTTACTTTAGTAGTTGCATGCAGATCTTGTAGTTTATATTTTAGATATTTTTTATATTCCTACTGATTTTTTATCTGCACCTCTCCTACTGCATTTAGTATTCATGATGGTAAAGTTGACTTGAACTTGATCTTGATCTTGAGATGGCTGGGCCTTTTCTCAGTCAGTCATGTCAGGAAAAGGCTTTTCAGCTGATGTTTTAGTGACCAAAAGCTGGAGATTACGGTGCTTGGTGTAACTAAGTGAGGGAGGAGCCTTGAGGTTTAAGTTCAAATGGTGTGTTTTTGTTGATTTCCGAAACCGCTGATCAATAAAACCATCTATATTTTATGAGCGGAAAATCTGTTCCATTACTTTTCCACGACCGCAGAGCATTACGCCTGTTGTTGGCACCAGAGCTGCGTTCTTCATGTGCTGGGGTTGAAAATCGATCAGTGATATGGCAAAACAAAAATCATTTTTCAAGGTTTGTTTAGAAATATAAAGAGCTAACCACCAGTCTGAAGGTGGTAACGTTCTTAGTCTTGATGGGATTTGTTGTGCGGCTCCTCAGGGAGGAACCGCCGGGTGAATAGCGGAGCGGTCGTGTCCGTGGCTGCCCGTGCTGTACTGTACCTCCGTATGGCAGCCGTGCTATTGCATCAGACAGAAGGGTCTTTGTGGTTGCAGAGGGGCAGCGAGGTGAGTCCAGCTGACCGAGAAGTAGCTAAGGACGTGCCAGGACATTCCTGTGCTTGGACCGAAACCTGCGGTAACACATCATTTTTCAGAACATGGACTTTCACCTGACGGTGAGCTTCACCTGTTGCCGTGCATTATGGGATTTTCATGCCAGTTTGGATTGAGCACAAGGGTTGAGTGTGGCCTGCGACCCTCGGCTAGAAGCGACACCAGCTCTGGCTGCACCTGCCCTGGAGGGTGAACCCCACCGGTCCAGTCTTTGATGAAGAGCAGTCACATGACCAAACCTTGGTGCTTGGACGGTTCGGCCCTTGTTTTGTTGATCACTCAGGAAACGATCACACACACACACAGGGCAAGAGAGGCGCATTCTCTCCCTCCCTCGCTCCCTGCGTGCCTCTCTCTGTCATGAATCGCCCCTTTGTGGCTGGACTGAATAAAGGAACACTTGTTGTGAGGTCCTCGTTTGGGGAGCGAGCGGGAGCTGGGACGAGCGCTGAGCGCCGGCGAGAGATTGCATCTCTGATTCAACCTGACACGTTTGCTGTAGCAAGTGCAGAATGTGGCGGCTTCAGCCGAAGTTTTGCCTGGTCCAGCAAACCGCTGGCTGAGAGTGAGCGACATTCCTCATGTCTGTCACACAGACCTGCCCCTGGCGCTGTACTGCTCTCTCTATAGGGCTAGGGCTGAGCGATTCATTGCATTTGCGATTATATCGCAATATGATAAAATGTGGTTTTCTAACCGCAAGGCTGCGATTTGACTGGTCACGTGACTTTCACGTTGGTGGCGCAGCCAACGGTGTGCTTTAGCCATTGAGCTGTAAATGACGGCTTTAGCCTATGAAGGTAAAATGGGTGCAAAAGTGGCACGTACCCGTAACACAAGACTCACAAGACAAGCGTAACTGCACATTTGCATCCGTAAAGCCCGTGGCACGTGCGTGCAAAAAGAAGATTTACATTCATACAAACAGGAAAAGTCATTTGGCCTTCATTTTCTAAGTGCACAGATACAAGTGGCTAAACACGAGCTCTTGAACTGCAATTGTGACACACTGCTAAGTTTTCAACCACCACCAAAGCGGCTGCGTAAGTTCCACATACGGCGGCATATTGGCGGCAATACGTGCCTGTTACTCCGTGCGCGTTCCCGGTAGTCACGTGACGTCTATTGTCCAATCGGCTTTTTTTATTACTAATTATGGGCTGTTTCTGTTCAGACAGTGCTTAAAAAGTGCAATCTACGTTGACATGAAGAGTTGGACGTGTTAGAGTGGTAAAGCCACATATTGGTTTGCATTATTGTTGTAATATACACTGTAGTTTGTGTGACTCATCAGTTTAGTAAGTCTACAGTTGGAACTTTCATTTGAATTCATGCTTCATTTGCCTTTATCTTAACATAAGAATAGCCTATAAGGAAGAACAATTATATATACTGAATCACATGTGGTTTATTACAATACAGATTGATTTATTAGTTGTGTTTGTTGTAAAATACATGAGAAGAGGACCTTGAAAAATAATCGCACACATAATCGCAATCGCAATATTGAGAGAAAAAAATCGCAATTATTTTCCCAAATCGTTCAGCCCTTTATAGGACCATGCTCATGGACCTTCCTCAGCTTCTGCACCTGCTCATTAAAGATCCCCATGGGATTGGATCTGTCTACACACTAGAATCAAGTCATCTGGAGCAGGGATGAGGATCAGCTCCTCTGAGTTTGAACTCGGTTGTTGGAATGGAGCTGAGACTGAGGGAAGAGCTGAGCTAAAAGACAAGGTTCTCCATTGATCCGTGGCTTTCTACTCTCACCTGTGGTCACCAAGATACAAGCTCAGTCATCCAGCTGAGACTTGGAGTGCAACCGCAACTCCTTCAATAGAAGATGCTTTCGGTAGCTCTTATTATTATTTTAAAATGTTTTAAGGCTTTTTTTTTTCATTTTGCTGCATTTCTAATTCAATTTAACAGTTTTTTTAAATTTAGATACAAGGCTAAAGTTATAAATATATTCTTGAAACAATTTTAAAGAATATTTTATTGTGTTTGCAATTTTTTATACCTATAAATAGATTCATGAAAATTTTTGAAAGAATGTTTTTAGTGTAAACAAAATGTTTCCTGAATGAATTAAAACATTGAAAAAATAAAAATAAAAAAATAAACCATTGTCCAACCAATTGTTTTATTGTCCATTTTTGGTTATAATTTTTAAGAATGTGGGGGCCATTATTACTCCTACGATAAACTCATAACATCATATTGAAAAGAGGCAGAATTTTGAACTAATGTTAATTTTGGATTGGAAAAAAAATGATGCAGGCGATATTTTTGAAATACAGTGTGGGAATATGGATGAATTGTCTTCTTAAAGAGTTGCATTATTAAACAAGCAAACGACGGCGGGGATGATAAATCATTTTTTAATTCTTGTTAACTCTTCAATCTTCAAGACAGAGGCCCCTGCACGCAGGAGGACTGGCAGGTAGCAGACGTTTTCCTCACTGCGTGTGTGTGTGTTTTCATTTGCGCAGCCATCAGCGCGGAGGCAGGAGGCTAATAACAAACCCTCATCAACCCAGGAGGACGACCTGCCTTCATTAAAATTCATTTCTCTCCTCTAGCTGAAATAAATCCTCTTAGGAGATGTTTTACGGAGCGGTATTCAAAAGCCTGCCGTTGGAGTCGTCAGAATTCTTCTAGAGTCCCTTCTGTCCCTCCTCGTCGGCGTGGAGAGTCGCTGGCATTTCCATAGAAACAAAGAAGGAGAAGCTGCAGAGGTGCAGATAAAACAGGACGTCCGTGAGCAGCCATCGTCGTCTCCATCACGGCTGTTAGTCACCCACCGACAGCTTCTCGATATGCTCAGTAATCTTTGCCAATCCCCAAAATTTGGACCCAAAATGAAAGTGACTCCAGAGATTCCCAGCGCCAAAACTCTTGAGCATTACAAGAAAGGACTTCAAAAGAATCCAAGGAAAAAAAAAAAAATGAAAAATTGTTTGGTTGAAAATGACATTTAAGAACATCACAAGCACAACGAAGAAACGGTGAACAGTAAAACCTAAGAAGAAGTTGGACAAAAAAGTGAAAAGGAAAAGCATATGACCCCTGGTTTTGGACGTCACCAAGTTGCTTGTTGGAAAGTTGTAGACAATAGCCAAGAAAAGCCAGGAAATGGAAAATATATATTGTGTATTGGAAACAATAGGAACTTAAAATGATCATCCACATTCATTTGCTGTTAACATATGCGAGGTGTTTACGTCCTTCGTCACCATGGCAACCCTCGCGCCCCTTCTTGATGCTGCACTTCACCTCAGGATGTGTGAGACGCTGGCCGACCCTTCACCCTGGTAGATGCTCATCTCCTGTCTCCTTCTCTTCGTCGGCCTCTGAATCACGGCCCGTGCTCTGCACTTAACGTGTCCGCACAAGACCACTCTGCTCGCCCGGGGCCGGGAGGTCTGAAGAGCCGGGGCACTATCGGGACTATTTATAGCGCGATACGCTCCGCAGTCCATTATTTATCGCTGCTCTTTGTGTCTCCTTACGTTCTTTAACCACTTCTCTCTCCGACCCTCGTATCGTCCCGCCGTGACAGCGGATCAGTCCTCGCCATCTCTCGAGCGCCTGCTGTGATTCCAGCGCTTCCTTCAATTATTCACAACATGGCTTTTACCGTACGCCCCCACTTTTTGATCGCCCACAATCCGGGGCCCACCGGCGTGCCACCGGATTGTTTCATCTGGCTGGACGATCAAGGTCTCCTCAGTGAATAATTTAGAAAGGCATTTTAAGGAACATTTTTGACAGGGCTGGAATGAACCCGGAGCCACACATGGAGCGTCAGAATGACTCTGTAGTCAGAGTGAAGCGCTTTATTACCCAGGACTGGAAGGTATCAGTTCAACTTGGTTTATCTCCATCAGATGCGACTGGATGTCTCTTGCTCCGTAGCATCTGCCGGGTGTTGTTCCTGCACCGTCTGAGCGGCGATTACAGGCGACTGGACCGACCTCCTCCTGCAATAGCTGCGGGTGATTTTCTCCCTCTGCCGCCTCGTCCTTATCGGTCTGAGTTTGGCAGCCAATTCCACCGATAGCATCTGAACTCCAGACCTCTCCAGGCAGACGTTTGTGGTAGCTGAGCGCATGTGTGGAGGCAGCCGCCCCGTCCTGATCTCAGCGACTGTTCACTTGTAGCTAACACCTCACAGTTTTCCGCGATAAGAGAAACTATGTCTGCGCTCGGCTGCTATCGCCAAATAAAGAGTGAGCGAGAGGAGGCTTAAGACCACATGGCCTGATCCCACATTCATCCTCAAGCTGATATTTTTAACTTCATATCTTTGCTCTTCCCAATGCGCTACTTCACACCTGAGCTAATTTTGGAGTGGAAGCACACACAAAAACACCATGCTATTGTCCTGCAAAAGATGAATTGTGT
This sequence comes from Synchiropus splendidus, assembly GCF_027744825.2. NCBI lineage: Eukaryota > Metazoa > Chordata > Actinopteri > Syngnathiformes > Callionymidae > Synchiropus > Synchiropus splendidus. The sequence goes on along the minus strand of NC_071352.1, from coordinate 17,876,082 downwards.
CCTCACTCTAGGATATAGTGTGTAAAGAAGCTCGCTAGTAACATAAATCAAACTGTATTTGCTTCACAAATCTCAAATTAAAATTGTGATTTTTTTTCGTCGGTATCGACCTACACAGTGTCACCGACTAGCCTTGCATCAAAAAATATGTTTTTTTAAATCCAAAATGGCCGCCCTGCTACAAGAAATGGAAGCTTGTTGAGCTACGTCCTCACGCAGATGCACCTTGTATATAAGATATTTTTCCGGGCTGGTTCCCAAAAAGCGCATGAAAAAATGGCGCGACTGAAATCAAGAACTATAGCTCACAAACGAAAGAGGCGGCGCACGGACATAAGACGCTTGAGTGCAATGCTACATTAGCGTAACAATCCTTTGGAGGAGGATATGACTGACTTCTTTCCATCAAGTTCTTGGTGGAAAGGTGGAGTTGCGAGTTGTTGTTGACCTAACGTGAAGAAATCTGACACATAAAACAAAGTGCATGAAGCATTCCTGGCTCGTTCTTAAAGCACGGGGCCCTTTCAACAAAACAATAACGGTTCAATTGATGCTTCGGCAGTCTCCTGTTTTGAGAAACTACCTTCAAATAGAAAACGTTTTTGTGACCGAGACAGAATGGCGGGAGGCCATGTTTCTTTTGTATATGTCCACTGAAGCACACAGATTGGGATCGGTCAGGTTTCGCCATCGCAAGCTCAGGAACCTGCGATAATGTTACTCGACTTTTCCTCGGTCTCGCAGTTTCCGGCACTTTCCTTTGCCCTCGCTGAAATTCTAAACCTCCTTTGAGCTTGTTTGGTGAGTCGAGGTCCTGGTGGAGCTGCCAGCCTGGGAACAGAAGTGGTCAGTGTGGGAGTCGCCAAACAGAGAGTGTGTGTACACTGCATGTTTGGTGGTGGGCCGAAATGACAGAGGAGGGTCCGCTCTGCGGCTGACCATTGTGTCACGGGTGGTCTTCTGTGTCTGACAGGCTGTGGATGGAGCTGTGGAGGTGCCAGCTCCCGACCTGTCGCTGGCCCAGCACCCCCAACTTCAGCACAGCTTCGTCCAGGAACATTTCCAGGCGCAGTACAAGTGAGTCCCAGCACACACACATATATGCTCCATGAGCCGAAGCGTTGGACTCTGGACACGCCGCTTTTAGCCAGCAGGTCCCAAGGCGGGCTGAGAGGGGAGGTCTCAGAGGTGCCACCTGCCTTGCCAGCCCTATGCTAACATGCACGGTTGCTGGAGGACTGTCATGGAGCAGATTCGTGTTACTGCGGAAGGTGTAATGGAGATGTCATTTCTGTCTGAAAAAATGTCCCCCAGAGACGCAGGTGGCTGGAAGAGGAGCGGCGCATCGGCGGTAATTACACTGCAGGCCAGGAGAGAATTACAAAAGAGAAACTGTAGAGTTTCAACTCCTGCGACACCCGTGTGTGGCTTCACCTTGCCCACGTTCTGAATTCTTTCTGGCATATAAAAATGTCACCCGCAGGACTGCAGGTGGAGCTGTCTTAAATCAAGCCTTTCATGAAAACAGATGTAGTGGCCCGAAGATATTTAAGTGCTTACATCAGAGGTGGGCAATTCAATTTCCCCAGGGGCCGGGTTAGGGGCCCATCAAACCCCAAGAAAGCAGGGTAAGAGAAAATTGAAACTCAAGTGATGACGTCATGAGTGATTGAATGGAGTTTCACTTGAAAATGCACAGAGAATGTGGTTTTGTTGTGTTTAATTTCATTGAAACCACATTACATTGAAAGATTCTCAATATAATGTCTCATACATTTCAGTACATAAATACAGTCAGAGGGCCACATTTGGCCCAGGTCTGGCTTACATTGTAGGACCACACAAAACCAAACTCAGATGTGGCCTTTGCTTTCCCCACAAGTGGAGCTTCTCCTTGTCATTTATTGGCCTCATTTTTATAGACAGAACGTGTCATAAGTAGCACCTCAGTGGTAATTAAACAAAGGTTAACGGCATCTTGGGAAATTCAGTGTGATGCTCAGAAATGGTTTTCATAATTCTTATGAATAGTTTTTATGTGTTTATTAGTGGTGGCTAAATACTGTCATAACACGATTAAGAAGCTGGTCATAAAATGGCAGTGGCGGTGACTGAAATGGTTCAGCAGGAGTCTCTCCACACTCTGGTGTCAGGTACAGTCCAACTCTGACCAAGCAGAGAAGGAGAGGTCCTTCTGCGATCATGTCGACGTGTAAATCCGAGCTGGTGTCCTCTGTCACCACACGACTACATGTCACAGCCGGGATCAAAGGATCGATGGCTTTCATTCCGCCACCATATCGAGGTGATGTGCCGGCGAGTCTCTGCGCTGACGGTCAGTCAAGCGGTTCACATTTCAGACGTGGTGCAGTTTCAGCGGGACAGGTCGTCTTACACCGAGGCCTGCTCCGGTTCGGCTGGATCATGTGACGCGGGTGTGGCTGCACGGCCAATGATGAAGCTGGTGAAAAAAATTATCAAATTATTGGAGTGATGTATTTCAGTTTCTTCTAAAGGTGTGTTTAAACAAAATGGAAATGTAATTATTATTTAAAATACTATTAGCATTACTTAAATATGATTGTTATTTAAATATAAAAACATGATAATAACACAATGAATTCAAACCATTATTTAAAAAAGGGCTTCACAGATGCGATAACGATGTTTGGAATCAATGTTGAGTAAACAAATGTGGTCCTGTTGCAGATCATTGTTTGAGCACTTTATTTATTGTTTTACATTGCATTGTTGAGATAGTAAACAGGACATTGTTACTGCTTGCGTGGCAGAAAAACATGTATGTCTTATACTGGCAACACAGTTATTCAAAATGATTTAAATCACATGATAATGTCCATCAAGGAAGTCAGTATGATGAGGGAAAAGTTCCTGGCACTGGAGGTTGAGCGTGATGCAACAAGAGGGAAATCTCGGTCTCATCGCTTGTTCCTGAGCGAGCGGCCGCGGGGCTCTTCTTCCACAATCCACTTTCATCACTGTCACGTCACGCTCGCCACTCACCTGATTTGTTGCTCGGCAGCAGCCGAACGTGTTTCTCCTTCAGACTGTACATGTGAACGTTTCTGTGCCTCCTCCGCAGATCTTCGCTGACGTGTCCTCACTGTCTGAAACAGAGCAACACCTTTGACCCCTTCCTGTGCATCTCACTGCCCATTCCTCTGCGTCAGACCAGGTGAGCTCACTCTCAGGTGACCCCCACCCTGCTGGCTGGCTGCTGGTCATAATGTTATGACAGTCTGATCTGTGTTCCTTGTCTGATATTGAGATATTTTTCTTGTTTTTGACTTATTTCATTAGGCTTTCTGCTCTCATTCTCATAACGTTTGGAAGCCCCTGACATGTGACCAGCGTTCACGGGTGTTTGGGTCATGGGATGCAGTTTCTAGTTTAGATCTTCTCTGCTGACTCAGAGCACCAACCCACCTCCAGATCAATACAGGGACATGCTAGCACAGCGCTCTCAAGGTTGTAAACACCCAGAGATCCTGGGGCCTTCTGCCTCGACAGATTTTATGGACATTATTAAGCCCACTGTGAGAAGGGGGCGCTGTAACACTTTCGCTGATGGCAGAAGAGGTGATCGTCTCAATCCACTAGCGGCTTCTGGAGTGAGAGTAGCTTCCTCTGTCTGTCTCACGAAGCCATGACGGCCCAGATCCATGCCATCGCTGAGGTCAGGGCTAGGCTTTAAAAAATGCAAAGGCTTTCCATTATTTTCGTAAAACTTTGTGCTAAAGTTCTATTATTAATGCGCCACGATTGCTTTATTAATGAAGGTCTTCTTCTGTCCCCACTCCGGCGGGACTTTCACGCGTGTGTTGTTTTGCAGGCCGCTGTGCGTGATTCTGGTGTTCAGCACCAAAGGGCAGCGCTACCTGCGGGTCGGGTTTGCTGTGCCGCTCTTCAGCTCCGTGGCCTGTTTGAGGAGGATGGTGGCCGACGAGGGCAAACTCTCCCCGGACCAGGTGATGATCGCTCGGGTCCATCCGCTCGCGCTGGTTCCTTCCCCATGCCGCTCACGCCTTCACGTCCAAAATGGCGGATCAGAGAGCGGCCCTCTATCTACTGGGGAAGTACATTAAAGGTCTGCGGGTCTATCAGAGGTGATGTCAAAGACTGACTAGTTGATGATACATAAATCCTTAACAAAGACAGGCAAAGATCAGTCAGTGTACGAGGAATTCTGAACAAAATCTGTCCACTCCATTTCTGGGGTTGTTTCAAGCCTGTGACATGTGTGACGCGTGTCTCCAGGTGATCCTCACCGAGGTCTACTCCACGGGGTTCCAGCGCTCCTTCTTCGACGAGGATGACCTCACCACCATCGCCGACAACGACATCGTCTACGCCTTCCAGGCTCCGCCCCTTTACGTGCGAGCCTGCTCATCCCACTTCTCAGGTGTCCTTTACGCGTCACTCTCACACAGTCCACAAACACGCGCCACTTTAAATGCCGAGGGAAACCCTGAGAGACGAGGAGGAATATAAATCTCTGCAAAGTCGTTCTTTCGTAGATTTCTCTTGTGTGTTCAGATTTATGTCTTCAATGAACTCCCCCACATTTCACCTGTTTCCGGGCGAGTGATTTTGTCTTCCTTTTCATGTTCCCAGCGCTGCTGCCCTTGCTGAGATATATGCCTTTTTGTGCTTCCATTTACCACTCTCAGGTCTTCTTCTCCTGTTCTAATAATAAAAGATTTAGGTTTGTTAAACAGTCCTCAACAAGCTCTCTAGGGCAAGGACTGGGGGTGACCTCTACCTCCCGCCGTCACCAGACGTCTAGAAAAACACGGAGAATCATTTGAGTTGTGGCGTCGTGTGTCGTTAAGTGACCTCGGGACTCGCCTCCCGACTCATCAATTATCCTGGCGCAGGAAAGGTCTCGGGCAGCAGGTGCATTGCGCTGACATTTTCTGACACGTGGATTTATCACCGTCAGGTGAGCGTTTAATGTAACGACGACGGCGCTTGGTCAATATCTGCTGGCCCCGGTCTAATTTGTCCAGCGATTCATCGGCGCTGATGTCACACTTCTCATAATCCTGCAGTCAGTTTTTCTGAGGCTCGAGGGGGAGCGGTGGAATCTGCCGGCTCCCTGCCAGGACAGGATGTGGAGCAGAATCTGCATCAAAAAAAAAAGCCCTCCTGCTGCGAGAGCTGGCTGACGTTGGTCCATCTGTTCTCCCTTCTGAACCACGCTCCTCCTCCTCCTCCTCCTCGAGAGAGAGAGCTGCTGGCTGACCACTTCAGCTGTCTCCTACCTTCCAATGTTCAGGAATGTTCAGGTGCTGGACTTCGCTGTGTTGGCACGTCTTTGGTGGGATGTTTTAACTAGCGGCGGCGTCTCAAACGTTGCGTCATGGTTGAGCTTCATGGATGACCTACCTCGTATCAACATCCAGATCAAGCGTCCACTTCTTTTTCTCCCCTCCTCCTGTTGTTGTTATTGTCACCTTGGTCCTCTTCTGCATCTCCTTCTCGTCTTCCTCTTCCTCTTTGTCTCCGTCCTCCTTAGTTCTCCTCCACCTCCTCCTCTTCTTCTAAAGTACTAATAATTCTTCACTTCACTTCTCCTTCTCCTCTTCCCCTTCATCTTTGTCTTCATCCTCTTTTCTTCTTCCCCTCCTACTCTTCTTCTTATTCTGTTCATCTACTACTTCTCCTCATTTCTTCTTCCTGTTCTCCTCCGCTTTTCTTCTTCTCCTCCTCCTCCTCTTCCCCGTCCTCTAAATGTGCTGCTCATCTACTGCTTCTCCTCTGCATCTTCTTCTTGTTCTTCTTTTCCTTCTCAGCTTTTTCTTCTTCCTCCCCTCCTCCTGTTGGTGTTGTTGTTGTCTTCTTCCTTCTAATCCCCCTTTGTTCACTTCCACCTCCTCCTCTTCTTCTTCCCTATCTTCTTCATCTAAAGTACTTCTCATTCTTCCTCCCACTCGTCCTTCTCCTCTTCTTCTTCTTTGTCTTCATCCTAACAATAACATTCATGATAATCGTCTCTTCCAGGATTCCATCACAGCCTGCCCTCTTCACCGTACGCTGCAGGCCCTGAAGGTCAAAGGTTAATCGCCTCTGGTACTTTGTCGTCCGAGTTCCTCAACCAGGCAGTCCCGATGAAGATACTACTTCTGGTCTGCAACGCAGCAGGAGCTGGACAACAGGCCGTCAGGTGAGTCGCCGCTCAGGCAGCCAGGTGAGCTTGACGGCTGGACACTAGAGATGATGAGGCCATGTCTGGACTGGGAGACCATGTGGCTATTGCAAGTGGTGGGAAAAAGCTCCAGCGCAGATGGTTGTTGTGTTGGTGTTTACCTCTCGCCCTTCACTGACCGACGTGAAGGTCGCCTTCTCTGTGGGTTTCCTATCAGACTGCTGAGGAATCTGACGTCTGGCTCAGCAAAGATCCATCACACAGCTTGGCGACAGAGTCCAGCATTGGAACACAGGCCAACACAGCAGTGAGAAAGTCCGACTGATGTTTCTCCTTCAAACGTCACCGTAGATCAAGCGGGCCTGTGTCCCAGCCCCCATCAGGAGCACTAGCTCGTGCCAAGAAGATGACTTTGGAGTTCAATAACTCTGGCCGCCGATGGCAGATCCTGACGTCTGCTGTCCGTCTCTAGGTTTGGGCCACCGTTCCTGATGAGGGAGGACCGTTCCATTTCCTGGGACCAGCTTCAGCAGAGCATCCTCAGCAAGCTGTACTACCTGATGATCAACGGAGCCCCGGCGCAGGTTGGGCCACACAAACCAAACACACACACAATGATACGCCGTTGTTATACACATTGTTGCTGCAGTATTTGCCAGAAGGTTTGATAATGTGGAAGCGTAACTTCAAACTGCACTGCTTTAAGTAGATGAAACGACTTAAAACACTGTAGTGTGTGTCACATAGTAGTGGAACTGCTTCTCAACCAAACAACCTAAGCATCGAAAACAAATGCCTAACCTTAACCATGACTCTGAACCAAACTGATACCTCATTGTATCAACCTAGATATTTTGACATTTTCATCCTGAAATTGAGGCTTGTGAGGACCGACAAAAGTGTCCCATCGAGCACACACAGATAAACAAGCACACACCCACACACTCTTGCACATGAAAACTCAACAGTTGATGGCCACACTTTCCATGAGATATGGCCCTCAGCATCAGTTGCATGGTCAGTGGCCCACAGATCGAAGTACTCTCACCACTCCTACTTCAACTTGTATTCACTTCAACCCCCCTCAGTAAGTGAAGCATCAACACCCTTCTCTGTTCTTTCAGCCTGTGGCTCTGGAGAATGTGGTCTGGGATGGTGCGTGTGTGTTGTCGTGCACAATATATAGCAGAGTGACTGGGTAAAGTAAGGAGTGCGGTATTAGGAGTCAGAGTGCTCGCGAGCGCCAGCTGGAGGCTCCGTGGTTCCCTCCCGTCGAGCTGCTCTCAGCACCTGTTCTCAGCAGGCGTATTAGTTTAGAGCGGCATAAAGCATGTCCTTACACTCTGGCTCGCGGGAGCAACACACAGGAGGAGAAACCGTGACTCACGGCGGTGTGCAGTCGCCGTAAAGTAATCGCTGCTGCTTTGGTGTTTGTGTGATGACTGTAGCAGCGATGTTGGACTTGGCACGACAGGGAGGTGGAGTTCCACATGTAGCGCCTCCACAGAGCTGCGAGGGTTAACGCGCCTGCTCGGCTGGAGACGGAGGCAAGGCCGTGTCAAATTGCTTTCAATTTTCGATTCCAGAGCAGGTAATTGGAAAGATGGTCTGGAGACCAAGACGGAGTGCTGAAACACGATAGACTCCTTCAGAGCTGCGTCTTTTTTTTGAGTCACTCTGGCTGGGTTGCAGCCTCTGTACTGTCTCTTTAATGCCATTGTTTTGTGAAGATGTAATGAGCGTCAAATTAGAACTTTTCCTGTTATTTTGCCCAGAAACACGAGCAAGACTTCTAGTGTATCAGTGTCTCTGTGAGAGAGAGTCAGGTGCATCACTTGAGTGGTAATTCGCAGCTGAGCGTCGCCAGCTCCTTCCTCTCGTGTGCGACGAGTTTCTTTCGCAGCAGATGTTCGAATCTTTCATCTGAAAAGGCTGTCGTTCATGAAGTGAATGTCTCTGCCCCGCGGCTAATTTTAGCAGCAGAAAAGATCCGATTCTTCAACACAAACGTGTCATTAAAACGTCCAGTGTGGTGATGAGGATGATGCGAGTCAGAGCCAAGGGCTAAATGACGCCATCTGTTCGCTGCTGGGGCGACTCTTCCCAGCAGATTCACTCACTGAAACTGTCTCTCTCTGACCTGCTAAACTCTTCGGTCACTGTTCCTTGAACACCACATTGTTTTTGAATAGATATTTGACCCCTCCAAAAGCCGAGTGTGAATAACAACTGGTGTTGTTTGTGCAGTACTTCCTCTGCTACTACAGGGGACAGCAGCGGGTCGCCAAGAAACAGTAGAAGAAAAGTTGACACGAATGCAAATTTGCAGTAAAATTGCTAGCCCTGTTTGTAAGTTCATTTTTATACTTCATTGAAATTATATATTTATATTTATATTCCACAATAATAATGGACAAATTCAATAGTGTTGCATATTTTTTCCGCGTCCGTTTAATCAGTAAATTTTATTTATTGAACTGAATATTTAGTGAATTTATTTGCCAGTTGTTGTTTTTTTTAATGTACATTGTTGCTGGTCCTAAATTTTCTTTTTTACAAATTTTGTGTTCTGTTTTTTCCAATTCATTTTACGATACTCCCTGTATTTTATTGCATTCGCTTCACAAAAAAATATTCCCATTCATTTTATCTCTTTGCTTTGTCAACTGTCAGTGTGTCAAATCACTCCATGAAAAAGGTACTTTACTCTGATTCTGTTTGCAGTTGAGGGGACTGTGATTTAAGCCCTGTTTATTCCCCGTGTGACGCTGTCTCCTCCAGCCGACTGTGCATTACAGTCTGGAGACTTTACGAAGTGAAAATTGTTTTTCCAGGACTACTGTGTGTCAGTGTTGTTGGTGCCGTCTCACCCCACTCTGAGTGTGTTCGTGTTTGAAACAGGAAATGAGTTTCATTTTTGAGAAAGTACGACTCCCTCATTCCCAAATCCTCTGTGATCCCAGCAGATGATATGCAGACGTCAGGAGCAGCGAGATATCAGAGCTTTATTTGTTTTTTCTCTCCCACTCTCAAGCGTGTTTTGATGTCTCAGATGGAGGCTGAAATTCCATGACTGAACTCACTGAGCCACATAAAACAGTCTGAGTTCAGCGCCGCAAATACATTTAAAGGTGTGTGTGACTCACAAAAACACTCGTGAGTCATTGTGCTTCTCATTGTTATGACCAGCAGACCCGGGTGTTTGTCTTACTTTTCATCATTAGATTTAGGAAAGTTGTGGTTGTTTCGGGTCGGAGGACTCGCCAGGCCCGTGTTAGCATTCTTCCATCCAGTTTGTGTAGTAGACGCAGCAACTCCAACCTTCGCCTGGTGCCAGTTTTTTAGCTCAGACCTTAAAAATGCAAGATAAAAATAGTGGAGTGATACATTTGGGAGAGGAGCCGAAGAGGATCTGTGGGCGGCTTAAAATATCTCTGGCTTTAAGGGCTCTCTGCGTTTGTCCTCTTTTCCAGAACACCAGAGTCCTCTTCAACATCCGAGTGGTCGGGGGGTCCGTCTTCTACAGCTACCTGTCGCCTGCCGACCCGCGGCCGCTGCACCACCCGGCCGTGGACAGGTGAGGGCGGAGAGTTCTCTCAATAGCCCTCTCAATCGAGTCCAAATAGCTTCTCCTGTAGTGCTCTGTACTATCCACTGTTAAGGAATTCAGCAAATAGACCCTCATATGTTAGCATGTTTTTAAGGTCAATGAAGTGTTCTCTATGTACATATATTGTCAAAGAAGTCGCGTCTGAACCGGGCCGAGGTTAGCAACGTCCTCTTTTGACCACCGGGACGTGTAACTTGGGTTTCTGGGATCCCTTTCAGCAACAAACCAAGTGAGTTCTGCCGGCGCCTCCCTCAGAGGAGACCTCTCAAACTGGGATTCTTCCGTTCGTGTGGTTGCTAAGTTCAGACACTGGCTGGGAAAATGCTATTGGACTCTTTTGAAATGCAAATTGCTCTCGTCGCGTCTCCTAGAAACCAATGTGGCGATGGTGTTTGAACTCTGACGAATGATTCAATGTCCTCAAGTTCACCCACGAGTCTGTGTGTTAGACTTCATTAGCTCATGCTCAAGCGCTGCAGCATCTTCTCTAACGCGGCAACAACATTATGACCACCTGCCCCACTTGCAGTGGTCAAGAGTCTCCGTCACGCTGACGTGTGAATGCTGCCATCTAGTGGACATGTACGGATCCGATGCCGAGTTGGCGCTTGACGTGACCTTTGACCTATTGTGTGGCAGAGCGCTGAAGCTGTGCGGTTCAGGAGGACCGCCCCATGTGAAGCTGATCATCGAGTGGGAGCACAGAATCAAGGACTGGTGAGTGGCAGATTGCCACGGCAGCTCTGACCTTTGACCTCATCTCTGGCTGGTCTTTGTGTGTCCAGTCTGTTTGGGAAGATCCAGGAGGAGGTGGTGAAGGACTCAGACAGTGTGAAGAACCAGCAGCAGCAGCACGTGCAGCAGTACAGCTGCACGCTGGACGAGTGCTTCCAGCTCTACACCAAAGAGGAGCAGGTCCGCAGTCATAGGATAGAAGCCAGCGTCCAGACTGTAGTAGCTGAAGTGTCATGCAGTACAGACACTAAAATGGTGTCTTCAACTGAAGTGGAGCTAGACGTAGCTCATGTAGTACAGCACCACGATGACTAGTACTCCTTCAAGATTATTGGAGTGGGTAAAGAGACTGGTCAACAAGTAGTTGAAGTTTTTCTTTGCGGTAGTAATAGTATTTATTGCCTTATGTTTTTCATCAGTTTACAGTATGAGAAGATGCAGGGAAAGTCGTTGAAAGGATCATTTGTAGTGCTAGTGGTGGAAGTAGTTGTAGTGGCAGTAGAAGTTATTGTGGTAGTGTTGTGATGATTTCTTTCATTGACATGTATTGCTGTTGCAAGTTATAACTGTGCGAGGACCTTCAGAATAGTACTTATTGTTATGACTAGAACCAGCTGCCAAAGTACTTGCCGTTACAGTGGGTGACCACTAGGTGACGTAGTTGCCTCGGAAGAGAAAAGAACATTTATCGCGTGGTTGATCGCTGAGCACCTTCTTTCTGGGGGTGTCGCAGTTGGCTCCTGACGACGCCTGGAAGTGTCCCCACTGTAAGCAGCTGCAGCAGGGGACGGTGAAGATGAGCCTGTGGACGCTGCCGGACATCCTCATCCTGCACCTGAAGCGCTTCAGGCAGGTGGGTGAGCGACGCAACAAGCTCACCACCTTTGTGCGCTTTCCTCTGGTGGATCTGGACATGAGCCCGCACATGGTCAACCGCAACCACCAGCACCACCTGCAGGCAGCATGGAAGCAACCACGACGGCCTGATTACACCTCGCCCAACTTCCTGTACGACCTTTACGCCGTGTGCAACCATCACGGAGGGATGCACGGAGGCCATTACACAGGTCTGCGTCTTTCAGCAACTTGCGTGATGATGGAGAACGTCACCTCTGCTGTGCCTCTTGGTCCTGCTGTCAGCCTCCTGCAGGAACTCTGTGGACGGCCAGTGGTACAGCTACGACGACAGCAGCGCAGAGCCGGTTCCCGAGGCCGACGTGTGCACTCGGGGCGCCTACATCCTCTTCTACCAGAGGAGGGACAGCATCCCGCCGTGGTCCGCCAGCTCCTCCCTCACAGGTGAGTTCAACGGTCGAGATGTTCAGGCAGCAGAAGTGACCACAACGTCTTCTGCAGGGTCCACCAGCTCGTCCACGTCCGACCACTGGCTGGTGAGACTGACAGGGGGCAGCAAGAGCGGAAGTCTGCTGTCGTCCGGAGTCGCCCCAGGAGCCTTGGTGTCCTCACAACCGCCTGAGTCTCCGGAGCTGCCCGTGTTTTCAGAGGAACACTCCCACACAAGTATCCATACTGCTTCCCATTCTGATTTGTTTTTTTTTTTTCAATTTCAAAGGTGTTGGTTATGTTGACACAACTGGAAGGGTGACTGTGTTAGCGTGTGCTGAATGGTGTGATGGGTGACTGAGCTGGAGGCCGTGACAGGTCCCGGCAGTGGAGCTATATCTTACGTATCACACGCATCTGTGCTTTGTCTTCACTGCAGATGGGTTCGAGTCTTTGGCTCGAGGGACCCAAGGCAGAAGTCACAGCATGCGCTCTCCAATGAAACCCAAGGAGATCTCCAACAAGCTCCGATGGTCATTTGGCCCCAAGGACAGAACCAAGCCTGCCGTTCGGACCCAAACTGGGGAGCTGGTGCGATATCTGGAGTCAGGTCGTCGTCCCCGTTGCACCAAGGACCCCATCGTGGCGTTGGTCTCCACCCCTCCTCTGAGGAATGGAAGAGGGTCTGATGGGGGACAGGACCGCAGTTCTCCAAGTGGCTGCAGTTGCCCGGACAGCTCAGACACTTGCTACTCCCCGAAAATACCAGAGGGACAGAGCAGAGTTCTGAGCGAAAGAGAGGTCAAGAGACTTGTCAATGTCAGTGGGAGTAGAGGTGACAGTTCTCTGACGAGGATCTCGAAATCGGCTCACCAGGCTCCGAGCGGGACGGTGGACCAGCTCCAAGCAGGGGGTCAATTCAGCCACAGTGCACCCCCAAGCAGAGACTCCACATTGAGAAGAACCAAGATCCAGAAGGGAGGGGGGACACATAAAGACCTTCTACACATGGTCCTCCAACCGGACGACAGGAGGCCGCCGAAAAACCAGGAGGGGCGGAGTCACGAGAGCCTCTTGTCATTTTTCAAAAGCAGTTTTCTAAAGAAAGACGGCACGAGATCACCTGTCGTGGGACATGACAAGAGGGTGAATGGACATGCTCACCAAGTTGCTTGCAACAATCTAGCAAAGCAGTCTCTCTCCAATGGAATGCTGACCTCAGTGGCGGTGGACGAGAAGAGAGGCCGCGCTCCTCGTCCACGCTGTGACTCCCAGAACTGCCGGGTCCAACTCTCCAACGGAAAAGCCGGCTGTCTAGAACCGGTCGACATCAAAAGAGCCCACAGCTCCAGCAACATCCAGGACAAGATGGAGCTGACGTTCCGCAGGTGCGCCTCGCTGCAGAGAAACGGCGACATGGTGGGTCACCCGTCCCACAGAGTCCTGCTCCCCGACAAGCCCAGTTTTGCCACCATGCAGAGGAGCCGCTACAGCACCACCTCGCTCGGTAAGCAGCGGCTACGGCACCCAAATCGCATGGTGTAAAATGTCACAGCAGCAGTGAGTGACGTGAGTGTGTCTGCTCTCTCTTAGTGCCTCTGTGACCAAGCGCAGAAGTCAACAGCAGGAGGCGCCGTGGGGCAGAGGGTCCTCTTCTTTTCATAGCACTGTTAGCTTTTGTGTGTCTTAAACTGAAACTATGCAGGGGAGAATCACTGATTCTGAGGCGCGGTGTCGTCTTCTCCACGCTTTTTTCAATCAACTGTGGCTCTCCACTCCTTCACGTTCTTCCCCTCATTTCCTTCCAGGGGTGCTGGAGTCGTAGTGAGCAAAAGTGGGTAGGACTGAGGGCTCAAAAAACAGTGGAAGTCTGTTGGTGCCGAGGAAGGAATGCGACAAAACTCTCACTCCGTACACAAGAACAACAGCGGGGGTGTGAAACGGAGTCACGGCTGGAGAGCTGCTGTGATGAAGTGTCGTCACTGGTGTGAGGACCAGTAGGTGGCAGTCTGCTGTACTTGGTGAAATCACTTTCTCAACGACAGGACGAGTTTCTCTGGCCTGGTGTGCAGTAGTCGCACCTGAAGACTTGCTGAACTTCGGGGTCGCATCTCTGCTTCAGGTGTAACAGCATCCTCGTGCAGTAGAGGGCGCCTTTCGTCTCACCTCCTGCTGCACCCGCTCAAACACGTGACTTGCAGCACCCTACCTGTCCCACTTCAGAGCGCCAGCTGCGCATGTTGACAGGATTCTCATCATAATCAATGTATCTGATTTACCAGTGAAATTCATCTGAGTTTGAGACACACGGATGAGGTTGAAATTAACCCTTTTTTTTCAAATACTGTCTGCTTTCGAGCTGTTTTTCATTGAGACGTCGAATACATGCCGCATTATCCTTTTCAACATGCGTTTCTAATGTAATTCTTTTGATCATAACTGAGGTGCTTTGAGATTGCAATTGTATTTATTGCGTTTCTCCCTTGACACCCGTCGAATTCACTCACTGATTCCCTCACTGTTGCTGATGGAGTGAAAAGGGAACGTTTGAACAGTAGATGGCGTGTTTGAGAGGCTGCACTGCATTTTAACATGGCTACTAACAACCCGCCAGTGTGGCGGCACCTTGTGGAGAAACCTGTTTCTATTTTGACATTTTTGTATCGTCATTTTGTACCAAATGTGCAATTACGTAAACTGTAGCTGAAAGTAGCACTAAGTGTTATGGTTTGCACTTTTGGATCACCAAGTCTTGGAGCTGTCAAATTAAAGTTAGACTTTTCTCACAGGTGTGTGTCTGTTTCAGTCGCACTCGCACTACAGCCACAGCAGAAACCGCCTGCCCAGGAGCTGAAGACCAACTAAAGCTAAATGTGTCCCGCAATGTCAGCGGTCTAGCTTGGTCGTCATCGTAAGGTTGGTACAACAGTGTTCCCGAGGAACCTGAAAATACACATGACCCCCATAGAGGCTGGGCAGAAACACATCGGTGAATTGAACCTGTTGGGCTCATGGTGTCAAACTCCATGACAAGTCAAAGTCAACTAAGTCATCTGCACTGTGGAGATAATTCATTATTACCACAGTTATCATCACGTAACCACATTTGTGGTTTCAATGTACTGTAGTGTCCTCAAGGTTTCGTGCTGACATCCGGTGGTGTTCAACTCCAACATGGCTTTAAAACAGTGTCAGTGTTGCCGTGCTATTTAGCTTTGTTGTTCCTGACTCGCTTTGCTATATTACAGACAGATGTTTGCAAAATATTGAAACCCAGACTGTGGTGAAGTGGCGACTCGTCTGTCACGTGGTGTAGCGCCAAACAAAGGTGATTCTTACCGCGCTGTGGTGAGCACACATCAAGGAGCCCTCCACCACTGTCACAACTGAGCGCTCACCGAGGCCCGGACCTGCGGTGGGACTGTCATATCTGATGACTACCAGACATCGGTTAGGAGAATCATATAAAGATGTGCAACTAAACTTTGTTCACTTCTCAGTGTTGACTTTGTCATTTTGTGCTGCATCATTGTGCATATTGTATTTAAGTTGTGTTGACATTACTGTTAAATTAGAGATTGGTCATCTTTAACCTTTTGTCTTGTGGCTCTTATTTTTGTCTTCATATCTCTGTTGAGGTAAAGTCATGTTGTTTTGCAAATAATCCTGGGTTGTGTGCAATACAGTCACCTGTCTTCTCGTGTTATTGTGTCACAGCGAGTTGTGCGCTGAATCCGTTTGTGTCACTGTGCCTCATCAAGCCTTATCTCATTGTACTATTGCTCATCTGATTTGTAATTTTTCAAGCGCGCTCAGTTTGTGTGGTGTGTGCTTTCATGATCCCATGATGTGCATGAGCCTCCGATCACGGATCAAATCCTGCTCTACTGTAGACCAGGCGCGAGGTGCTCTGGTGATGAAAAGACCAAAACAACAAAAACCACAGATGTAGAATGGAAATGCAAGCTGAAAGTTATTGTTGTGGTTCTTTACTGCAACTGTACTTTTCACAAAATAACAATGAGGAAATAAAAGCCACAAGGCCCTACAATAGAGCAGATCGTGGCGGTGTGTGGGTCCTGTTTGGCTGGGTGAAGGGCTTCCTTTGTTCCTGGGCCAAGGTGCACCCTCACTGCCCATCACCTCCTCTGACATGCAGAGCGACAGTTGTATGTGTTTGACGGCTCTGACCTTGGATCCTGTTAGGCTCCACTGCACGACCTCAAACCCTGAATCACAGAGGAGGAAGAGGGGTGAAGGTTGAAGCGCTGGTCCCACCACAGGGGCGGGGCCTCAGCTCCGAGGGAGGAAGCGGAAAGCAGTCCGCAGCTCGGATGCTAAGCGCTGGTAGCTGCTTCAGGCTCGGCGGACGAACACGGCTCGGAGCGTCCAGCGAGTCCACCGAAGGCGGATAAACCCTCGAGAACAGAGCTTTGTTTGACGGCGGAAACATTCCACCTTGGAATCTCGAGTGGTGAGTTGTGTTTTTTCCCCTGAATATGCAGAAGTCGAGCGGTGTTTCCTCTGGCGACGCAGGCGAGTCAAGTTCCGCCAAGCTCGAGCTGGAAAAGGTGTTTTCTCGTTCGCATTGTGACGCTGGCTGGAAGGCCTCGACGCTTCCGAGCAACACGTCCGCAAGCAGCAGCGGCAGCCGAGTTCGCGGCAGCCTGACTGCTTCTTAACATATCCGTCGGCTCTCGGTGACACTTTAAGGAAGAGGGTTGTGAGTTGTGTATTTCTGGGCGACGCAGTTTTAGTTGTCCGACCGTTAGCCGGCATGCTAGCGTGGCGAGCACTGGGCGAGTCTGGTCTGGCTGTCACGGAATCGCTCTCCCGAAGTCAGACCGAGTACACCAAAGAACCAACGCTCGAAACTTGTGTTTCCATCCAAGCCAGTTGGGTCAAACAGATCCCGGACCAGCGTCCCTTCTCACCCCGTGTCACTGCGCCTGTCATGCTCAGCTTTGTTGCTGTGCACGCCACCGGATCTCACGCGTTCTTACGCCAAATCGCCAGTTGTGAACCGTGCTTCACCAAATAAAAGACGGTGTCGACATGGTCGCTGGTGGTTCGCGCCAATGTTTACGTTCGACACTTGCTGATAATGTGAAGTTATCGAGCCCCATTAGTACACAATTACGACATAGAAACCCATTGATAATGCACCAGGAAACCGCGGGTGAATGAGCGGCAGGATTTGAATTGCGACTACATCCTCATGTGTGTCATCATAATCCTCTGGAGGATTGTCCCCCATCTTTGACTGTTGTGGTCAATTCTCTGTGTCCCACTAAACAACACAATAGCCACTGTTAATCCCAGGACATTCAAGTCAAAGCCTTGTTCTGCTCAAGGACACTCGGGTGGAGGTCCTGGCACCCTTGTGTTTTAGTGCCAAACATAGCAGAAATATGACCAATTGTCGTTCATGACAATCGAATTCACTTAATATCGATATCAGTCCACTCAAGTGCAACACAAAGCAATTGTTGTGTTTAAGATGTTAATTGACTCATTAAACAGTGGCGCTCACATTTCCATAGCTTCTGTCCGTGGTGCGTGCGAGCGCCTTACAAAATCTACTGAGTCATGTTTTCCTTGGCTTGAGTGGCCTGTCGCCACTCGAGCACTTTACCGAGGTAGACAGTGAAACAAAATGACTCGTCTTGAAAAAATAAGAGTGTAAAAAGCGCAATATTTTGAGACTTGTTTACATTACATACTAATGAATGTTTTTGTAGTCTATTTGTGTGATTGTTAGTGGCTAATGCTGTGAATTAGAAATGGTGACAAGAAGACTTCTGATGTGGGTCCATCTCTGGGCCCAATATAGGTCCGTCTCACCTAAGATTGTGAGCAGTGATGGATCCACAAAGCTTAGTTTTGCAAACGGTGACCATCTGAGCCTGCTGCTTAACTGGAGGCTAATGACTGCCACTGAAATGGATTTGAATTTAAAGGCTGGTGCTCCTGCCTTCTGTTGTCTTTCAAAACCAATCATGTGATGCGAGTGTGACTTTGTAATCATGTCGGGTGATCAAACCCCCATCAGGCAGGTTTCGCTGTGTTATCCTCTTTGCAGCTTTTCCAACCCCTCCGACTTTGCGCTAAAAATAAGACGAGTACAAGCGGGTTGCCGGCAGAGTAAACTTTTAGCTGTTGATCTACCCACAAACAAAGGTCCTGTTTGAATTATTTCTGTCAATAATGCTTTGTTGTGACTCAAAAGAGCTGTTGTCTGGTGACCTACTGTCACATCTGCAGCATTAGCGTGAACCCCTCAGGGCTTCATGCTGGCAAATTAGCAAACTGTTTAATGAGATGATGTGGGTTTATCCATTTAACCCAATGACTGGAGGTTGAGCTTGTTTAGTGCTGCCAGATCAGCGTACCTACTTATCCGCTGTCTGGTCAGGTGGTGGTTGGCAATCAGGGCGGGGAACCTGAGTGAGCTAAATAATGCATCATCATCTCGGGATGAGTCGGGAGTGGTTGCGGCAGATGCTACAAGTGATGCTTTGTATGGCTTTTCATCCAAAACGAAGAAGTCTGAAGTAACTCAGATGACGGTTGAACAGAATTCCAGTGGGCCTCTTTGATGATATGCGCCTACCTCATAGTGAGTCATGATCAGTGTGTCAGTGAATTGAAGCAGTGCATCTCCACGGAAACTCCCTCGTTGCAAAAGAATCAAGAACAGGATATAAATATCTTCCTGCTGCCTGAATGCGAAGCTAAATGTTATGTTGTTAAAATGCTGAACATCTCAATTTGTTGCGTGAAAGGAAAATTTAGAATAACCCAAGCTGAACTTCTATGAGGAAATGCGGTTGGATGAAGTAGAAGTGACAAAAGGGATGTTGCAGTACAACGAAACATGCAACACTTACTCACCTAATAACAGACACATTTCGACTTTATTTTTTCTAGTCGCTGGACTGAAAGGTGATTTTAAAAAAACAGCTGCTCATTCTAAGACGACAAGATAGAAGAGTTTACCCAAGCTGAGAAAGACGTGCAGTCGCACCAACCACTTGGCATTTACCTTTTCCTCCCAGGAGACTGGTAATACACCAGACAACAGTAGAATACGAAAGAGGTCAAAGCCAACCTGTCCATCACACCCACCCAAACAAACAGAAATGCCAGACTTGAATGAAGAAAACAAATCTGAATATTTTATGAGTTTGCTCCATTCCATCTAGATCATCTCCCAAAAAGCCCATCCTCAAATTTGATAGGTTTTGTGATTAATAATGTGAAGAATGTTCTCCAGAGGCCTGACCAAATTGGTGAGGAAAATTGAAAAAGAACATCCCGTTTCAAAAAATGAACCCTGACTGCTGGTGATGCTCCTGCCTCAGAGGGTAAGCTACTGTAATGACCGTCTCCTTACAGAATAGGTGCGATCCTCAAAACTCAGTTGTGTATTTATTTCTAAAAGGATAACAGTGATTTACATCAGAGCTCATGAGGTCGTGAGTAGCCTGGGGTTTTCCCATCCAGTTTCCAGGCCCTGGAGTAGCTGCTGGTGGTCGTGGTCTCTTAGTGAGCCTGATCAGTTCCTTTACCCTCCATATGTTTTCATGAAGTTGCATGAAGTTAGAAGTTACCTTTGCAGTATACCTTGAATTCTCTCTTCAAACATAGCATCTCTTTTCATGAATAATGTATGTAGGGACGAGGCCCCTCACAGATGCCTGTAGTTTGTTTAATGAGCAGTGATTCCTCTGTGGTCTTTTGTGTGTGTAATGTAATTATATAATAGATAAAGGCATCGGAACACTTTGAACCTATTACAGCGATATTACTCCAGCCATGCTGTCATGAAATACTGACTCCATTGCAGAGTTTGGATTTGACACCCAAATAATAATATAAAAGGCTTTTGAAATAAAACTGTTTCTATTTCATGAACTTTTCACACTGTCAGCATGTCTTTTTCTGACCAAACCCTTTTCCTTCTCGCTGACAGGCCCCCCACTGTGAACTTTATGTAAGGTCGGTGCCCTACAGGAGCGGGTCATAGACGGGGAGGAGTGAACCGGAGAAAAACATCTGGCCACAGAAGCCGGGATATTTTTGTTTTTTATCCATTCCACCCCAAACAAGGCCAAACCCCAGAAGTTTCTCAGCGCACATCAGGGACCATGGAGGCCATTGCCAAATACGATTTCAAAGCCACAGCAGATGACGAGCTCAGTTTTAAGCGCGGAGATGTCCTCAAGGTAAGTGTAAGCCATTCATCTTTAATTGCTTGCGCACCCAAGTATTTTATTTAAATTTCCTGCACAGAAAGTCTTTTTTTGAACGCGTCGTCCAAGTCACACGGCCTCCAGACACGAATCTCCCATTTTAATTTGGCAACAGAGTGATGACAGTGTTTTAGTGCAACAAAGAATCTGCTGAAACACAGAAAGCACTGAGATTAAAAAGAGACGACTTCCGCTCGGTCATGAATCATTTCAGGTGCTCACAGTGAAATCCTTCAGCAGCAGAATCAAAGCCTGAAAACCTTTCACGTCATCCTGCAGCCTTGATAGGAAGGGAAAGATATTAGAACAATTTTCCTGCCCTGACGAGGATTTAAATGCACTCATTGTAATCCTTTTGTCGTGAGCCTCAGACATTTAGGTCAGGACGTGAAGCCGAGTTTCGAAAAGCATGGGTTTTTTTTTGTTTGCAAGCTTTTATGTTGTAAAAGGTTGATGGCTGTGCTGTATTTTTGTGGTCTTTGGTGTCGTGGAAAGCGCATAAAAGGTGAATCAGTTCTTGTTTCAGCTTGGATATTGAATAGAAGTTAGTTTCTGCTCCTACAACAAAACCAAGATGGCAGCGTGCTGATTCAGCTCCAATTAAATACCATTACAAGGTGAAAGGGATGCATCTTTTTAAGGAAAGATCTAACAGCTCTGCTTTATACAGGGGCAGTGTTGACTTACCCTCTGGTCTCGATCAAAATTCTGAAGCTGTTTTATCCGCCCAGAACAAAGATGAAGATGGTTTGATGTGGTTTGCTCCCCAGTGATTTCCCTCATATATAAGATGGAACAATCCGTTTCCTTCATCGCAAGTATCTTAGTCACTTTTTATCTGATTGTGCCGTCATGTTTCTCACAGCCTGCTCAACAAACACGTGCATCTGGCTGCTGTTTCTGGTGTCTAATAACGTGGAGCCGAAAGTGCATTAGAATGATTTGTTTCAAGGTGGTACTTGAAATCCAGAGTGAACAAGAGAGTATCATCCTTGCGAGTGTTCTGTATTCAGAGCTGGAGAACTGCATTGCAGGTTATTTCTGGACCGAGCGTGAAAATGGGGGAGAGCAGAGCAGAGCCTCGATGAATGTTGTTGCCTCTGGCACCGTCCGCATTTTATTTGAATCGTTTGTTGGACTGCTTTGCCCACAGGATTAGTTTACTTACCGAGGATGGACCTGATGTTGCGGCCCATTTCTTTTATCTTCCTTTTTTTATTCCCCTCTTTTCATTCCTTCACAGGAACAGATTCTACTTGTGTGTTTTCTCCCTCAAAGATAAAGCTTTAACTAAATCATGTAAAACCTACAGTCAAAATATTGTTTTATTAGATGCTGGGTCCATTATCTGCCTGAGCTTTTCCCCTTTAACTGTTCTTGTGTAACTCGATTGTACTAAGAACCACTGATGGAAGACTCGTATTGAATTGTCGCATGGAGACACAATATTGCTCAACAAAGGTCGCACGCAGCTCTGTTGTCGCATCAAAAAAAAAATGAAAACACTGAGGTGGAGCATGTTTATGCGGCCCCTGTGTGATTTTGTCTCCTGACACTAATACTAAACACCCTCTGGAGGACAAAGACTCCTCTCATGAGGGTGGCTGACCATGCTCCGGACCTGCAGATCCGACCGTCCTATGCTAATGTGACGCACTCAAATACTGTTTGTAGGTTTCAAAAGGCTTACAACGAATACTCTTTGAATTCTATGTGCCATATGTTTTTTTGTTGTCATTTCAATGACAACAAATATATTTACAAAGATGTTTCACCTGCTAAAAAACAGTGTCCTTGATAGCGGTTTTGAATTTTCATGTCATTTCATTTTCATTGCTAGGGTTGTTGAAATCAGACATTAAACTTGAGATGGCCGACTGCTAAACTTTATTTCTGCACCCGACATCATTTTGGAAAACTCACTTTGCCCCCGGAGGTTGTAGGCGTCCACAGCTTTCGTAGACAACTGAGCACTGGGTCACCGTGACTCACGCTGATGGTTGACCCGAAAGTGCCCCCCTCTAATTACCAGACACGAGTCATCCGACATTTAGCACACTCGTTTGCCAGATCATGAGAAGCCAAGGCAAGAGGACATTTATACGTGAAGCTCCGGGCCAGAACGAGCTTTTCAAAAATGTATTTCTCCCTTTTGAACTTTGTCTTACTTTTGATATTTCGTTTCAACATCTTATCAGCCGCGCCGGGAGCTGCTGGTAGCACCTTCCTGTTTTATCTTTTCACTTCTCTCTTCAGTCTGAGCGTTGATGCTGAGTGCTGAGTTCTTGAGGGTGCTTAAGCATGTGTGAATGTCAGAAGCTCTGCGCCCATGAAATGTTTGCTTCTGAAAACAAGTGTGATTTCAGAATGAGCTCCCATCATGCATAGACAAAAGGTGTTTCACTTCTGCCCAGTCGGAGGATATTCAGTCCACCTGCTGATCAAAGTAACAAGGCAGACTTGTGACTGTAAATGCTTTTCCCTACATCGCTCATCCACAGCAAATGACCAAGTCACATAATTGTTGTAAATATAGAAACCATCGAATGGTCATAGCAAATTAATCATATTGATTTTATTGTATTGAAATTATCTCTACGTAATATATTTGTGTTGCTATGGTATGTTTCGCGTGTGTTGTTGCCTCCAGCGCTGTGCGGTTGTTCTCATATCCTCCTTAAATAAATGAAGATTAACAGCTCTGCTTGCGCACAAGGGCGATCAGCAGGTTCTGTGAAGCCAGCCGCCGTCTGTTAACTGCTGTTTACGGACTAGATGGACCACTGCCGGTTGTTGAAATTAAATTTCATCTTTTTAATGATCACTGATGGCTCTGTTAGGATTTGTCATCGCTTTCACCTTCATCTTCAGAGACTCACAATCAGGGTTGTTCATATCGCCTGGTTATTCTCTCTGCATAACTGGCTCATGATGAGAATGGATTTGTGCATCTATAGAGACAACTAAATCAGTCTCTGTGCAAAATAAGTGTGGCTTATCAACTTGTGTCTGTCCGCCGTTTCATCAAAGAAGGAACCCAGAGCAAAAACAAGGCGACTACATTTTATTGTGGTCTGCCCTTTGTATATTGACTAGTCTGAGCATGCATAGTCCACACAGGAGTCCTTCTCGAACACATCCCACTGTTGCTGTGAATGCAACCACTGCAGTCTTTTTGCATCCTGTTTGTGAAGTCGTGCCGCCCTCAGCAATTAATGGTGTGTGAGGAGATAAAGTCTTGACTGTGCTCTCCTCCTACACACTGATTGACTTACCTCACCTGTTGACGACTAATAGTTATTTCCACAGCGCCCATTCTGGACTTCATTCCGGGGGATTTGCTGAATTGATACGGAATTGGGAGACGGTTGAATATTGTTGAATCGACCTTTTTACCTTGTTAGCTAGTTCTGTGCAAGAGCTATCTGAAAGTGGCCTTGTCTTCGTCTGACTTCGGTAGAGAGTAGAGAACTCGGGGAGTATTTGTTCGAACCTCAAAATCATTGTCGACTCACTTGCTGTGGAAATATCATTTCTGATGAGTACAAACGCCTGATAATCCAGGTGATGTGTGTCTTGTTACTTGACATACAGCCACATAAAACATGCAAAGATGACACGACAGACTCTTATTCACTTGCTAATGTGAATGCTTTCACATCATTCCAACATCGTCCATGCAGCCGTGCAAGGACCTGCATCGCCACAAAAGCACGAGTGGCGTGGGAATGAAAAGCCAATTTTCTCTTTCAGTAGATGATGGTGAATCATAAAACACATTTAGTCGGTCAGCTGCCACAAATGGATGCTGTTTCACAAACCAGAAAAAGGCTTTAGCTGCTCTCAACAAGAGCTGGCCTCGTTTTGTGCCGTTTGCCCTCCAGCAGTTTTCCCGAGCCCATTCCAAGGAGCCTTATTGGTCAGACCAGCCTTGTGTCTTCTGCTGTTCTTCACGGCCGCTTATGTCACTGCCTCTTCCATTTGCTTTATTCATATCTCTTATGTCACTTTGTGTCTCTTGGTTTTTTAGAACTCTCCTGGCATGACTCTGTCAAGTCACTCGGGAAAAGCCAAAAAGCGGTAATTAGGTCTCTGTGCTTGTGATCTCCGCATTGCTCTCGTACTGACGCCTGTATTTAAAGTAAACGTTATTATTATTCCGCCTCTTGTGAGTCTGCATTCCCTTATCGGCCGAGTTCTTGCTCAACTCGAAAATGGGTCGTGAGGTGTGAAGATGGTAATTGGTTTCAGAGAGCAATATCTTGGATTAACACCGTAATGTCACTGGCTGACATCCATAACATCTTTTTAAAAAAAAAAGCATAGTTTTGATGGCACGGTGGCTTTTGTTTGGCCATGGTGGTGCTCCATGATTGTTTACATGCAGCGGAAACCCGGCTCGGATTGTTAGCACGCTAAGAAGTCACCAATTTGGGTTTGTAGATGGTGCTTAATTTGATTTTACTTGCATCAGCCATTTCACTGGTGAGCCTTTTGTTACAGTCAATATATGTACTGCAATAAACTGGCCATGACTCATTGTATTGTTTGAGAACCATCAGCATTCCGTCATCATGCAGGAGCAGCCAGCTTCAAGACATCCAGTCCGTAAGAGAAATAAAACCCTCATCAGCTGTGTCCCAAATCAGCCACGCAATTTTGTAATCCGTCGCTGCTGGCTCTGCTCAGTAAAGGAAGCGCCACATGTGGTCCAGTCCTCCAGCAAATTTTAATTACAACAGTGTTAGAGGCCGTCATTTACTCAACTCGATGTAATCTCTTATCTCTCCTAGTAAGGGATCTCATTGATTCCCTTTCTCTGCTCTGATCCAAGTCTTCTGCCTCCCTGCTGGGAGCAAAGGAGGTCACTGATCTGCCATGCTGCTCCCCCGCACCCACAAAGAGTGAATGTCCAAAACAACTAAAGGCTTGTTTTTGGGGTTCTCATGTGGCGGGGGTGTTCATAACAGATGCCCACAACAAAATATCATCCCAACACTTAAATCACTGTGAACTAATGGAATGGAATGCAACGAAGCGTTAAATGGCACCTCAGATATTCAGATTTTATTTCCCTTAAAGCTGTGTGATAATTTTTTTTTTTTATGGCCATCAGTCACTGGGCAGAGAAGAGGGGATTTTGAACCCTTGTCGCAGATTGTATACAAGATCACACTCATGAAGACCAAACTTCCTCTCTCTGTTTACATGCATATCAATGATGCAATATTTCTTCATTTTCGTTTGGCACTGAAGCATGAAAAGGCTCTAAGAAATGCACTGTTTGAAAATGGGCATGAGCATAGGTGATGTGAAAAGGGAGATTAACTGCCACACAGATGTGGCAGACTGAATGCTGCTTACATCATTGTGGTTTTTTTATTATCTCATCCGTAAATGCAATCGGGGAAAGCCAAGTTGGAAACATTGTTTGCAATTGGACGCGGAGACATTGAAAGTAAATAAGCGCATGATGCTCTGATTAAAAAAGCTTTTTAATCCCACCATGTGATTCACTTTAGAAAGGGTTATCTTGTCCATAACTTAAACCACCCTTTGCTCCGGAGCCTCGAAAATGACCAATAGGACTGTTGGTCCATGGGATGTTTCCAGTGAAGCATTCTGGGTAGGGTTGTTTTGAGACCGAATTTCCACATAATTGCACAGACATAACTGTTTCGTAATGTATGTTTATGAGTGTCACTTTATGAACAGTTATGCCTTTGAAAGGGATCTACGTTCCTCTTGAAGTTGTTCTGGACATGACTCGACTTCACTGGTACTTCACTGGAGCATCAGGCAGCGCCCCCTTTATTTAAATCCAAATGGATTTATCCTCCTATGACTCGTGGGTTTCAGCCCAGTTACTTCAAACTCAGATACTCTTGAAATTTTAGGATCAGTGTTCCCTCTTCCAGAAGGATCTGGTGCCTCAACACAGTCAACTCTGCCACCATGTCAAAATACTGAGTTTGGATTGCAACCCTGTTTGATGTCTGCGTATTTGCTGATGTGTGTGAAGGAGAACCGGCTGATATTCTGGCTATAAATCAACGTGAGTGAGCAGACGGGCCAACATGGCAGCTTGTTTACGGAGGTTGACTTTATTAGAGTCCAAATCTGTTGCTCATCAGTTTGTACAAACAAGCTCTCTCTATCTAAATGGGGAATCAAACTTGGCCACTGTGACATTTCCGACCACAGAAGGAACCGAACACGTCTAAACCAGTAAATTTAGCGACAGCAGCTATAACGTCCAAGGTTCTGATGAAGCTTAAGCTTTTCCGTCTTTCTGTCTGGCTGACCTGCCGGAGATTAACTCGCATTCCAGATTAATCCATGCATCTGCTTTGTGACTTGCAGACTTGTTTATTGAACATCGTGTTACCCCACTCTTGCTCCAGATACACTGCCTCCACTTGCTTCTCATTCTTGTGCCATGGGCTGCATGGGGTTGGCTGCGATGTCGGACAATAGCCGGACAAAGTATTTGTGCTGACACGCCAGTTCTCATGGCCAAAAAAAGTCCAGATTAGAATCTGATTCCACAAGCTTCACTTCTGATCTATTTCATTTACTCTTGATTTAAAAGAATTAGACCAGACCTAATGCAGCTTCAATGTGCAGACTCGGACGTTTCAATGATGAAAACGGTGAGCTCCCCTCTAATATACCGCTAAAGTCAGCTGGTGGTCTCTGAAAACACCAGCCTGTGGAGCATGTGCGACCTCCAGAGCTACTGTGTGGTCCAATGAGCCTGGGACCGGACGACTCTGACTAAAGGAGTGAAACGAGTGTGAGCTGACCGTCTGAATCTGACGGCTGATGACTTTGTTGTCGTTGAATATCATACCTGTTTGCTTTTAAAGTGGATACAAATAAGATTTTCTCCTCCATTTCTGTTCAGTTTGCTTCATCCAGCTTGCTGCTTTAAGTCTTATTAGTCTGGATGTGAGAAATTCATTTGATTGCCTGTCTGGGGCAGTTTATTTTTTCATTCATAAATACTTAATGCCTCCTCTCTTCTTATCATTACTTCCAAGTATTCAATAATGGAAGAAATGGTACCATGTAATTGCAAACTTAAGCCTTATAGTAGTCTGTATTTTCTGTTATTCTATTATGTTATTCTATTCTATTCTATTCTATATACTATATATTATACTGGATCAGCTACTGTGAAGAGTGCATAGTTCCAACGCGCACCAAGGTCAGTTATGCAAATGACAAACCTTGGTTCACAGCTAAACTCAACCAGATCAGACGGGAGAAGGAGGCAGCTCGCAAGAGTGGGGACAGGAACTGCTACAAAGAGCTGAAGTATGGGTTTCAGAGGGAGCTTAAGAAAGCTAAAGCCGCATACTCTGACAAACTCACGCAGCAGTTCTCAGCCAATGACTCGGCTGCGGTGTGGAGAGGGCTCAAGGTGGTCACTAACTACAAGCCACGTGCCCCCCACAGTCTGAACAACCTCACTCTTGCACAGGACCTGAACAACTTCTATTGTCGCTTTGAGCAGCCATTTTGCACCAGCACCTCTGTGGTCTCTCCAGCCCCATGTTCCACTTTAAAACAAAGGACTGTGCTGTCTCTTAGTGACACAACTAAGACCAATGATGTCACTGGGACAGCAAAGATCACAGTCACTTTTGATGAGCCACCCCTCACCTCCCCCCTCTTCCTCTTGACATCATGGAGCAAGACGTGCGCACTCAGTTCAGGAGGCTGAACCTTCGGAAGGCGGCAGGTCCGGACAGAGTTTCCCCTGCCATCCTGAATCATTGTGCTGCTGAGCTGGCTCCAGTGTTCACGGACATCTTCAATGCTTCCTTGGTGTCCTGTCATGTTCCTGCCTGCTTTAAGTCCTCCACTATCATCCCTGTTCCCAAGAAGGCCAGGATCACAGGACTGAATGACTACAGACCGGTGGCACTGACGTCTGTGGTCATGAAGTCCTTTGAGCGCCTGGTTCTCTCTCACCTGAAGTCCATCACTGCTTCTCACCTGGACTCATTGCAGTTTGCCTACAGAGCCAACAGATCTGTGGACGATGCAGTGAACCAGGCCCTTCATTTCGTTCTGGAGCATCTGGACTCCCCAGGAACCTATGCCAGGATCCTGTTTGTGGACTTCAGCTCTGCCTTTAATACAATTCTTCCAACTCTGCTTGAAGACAAGCTTCGCCAGCTGGACGTGCCTGACTCCCTCTGCAGATGGATTACAGACTTCCTGACCAGCCGAAGTCAGCGTGTGCGGCTGGGGACGACTGTCTCTGACACTCGGACCCTCAACATTGGGTCTCCTCAGGGCTGTGTTCTCTCTCCATGGCTCTTCTCCCTGTACACTAACTGCTGCACCTCCAGCCACGAGTCCGTGAAGCTGATCAAGTTTGCGGACGACACCACCATCATCGGGCTCATCTCAGATGGAGATGAGTCGGCTTACAGGAGGGAGGTGGAGCGGCTGGTGTCCTGGTGCAGCAACAACAACTTGGAGCTCAACGCTCAGAAGACAGTGGAGATGATCATGGACTTCAGGAGAGTAACAGCTCCTCTGTCCCCTCTCATGTTGGCTGGTTTATCCATTCCTATTGTGGACTCCTTCTGCTTCCTGGGAACCACCATCACTGAGGACCTCAAATGGGAGTCAACCATCAGGTCCCTCATCAGGAAGGCCCAGCAGAGAATGTTCTTTCTGAGGCAGCTACGAAAACTACGACTGCCGACGAAGTTGCTGGTGGAGTTCTACACGGCCATCATCCAGTCCATCCTCACCTCCTCTATCACTGTCTGGTACAACAGCGCCACCTCCAGGGACAAGAGCAGACTGCAGCGCATCGTACGTTCTGCTGAGAAGGTGATCGGTTGCAGCCTGCCACCTCTTCATGACCTGTATGCCTCTAGGACCCAGAGACGTGCAGGTCGGATCAGAGCCGACCCTTCTCACCCTGGACATAGACTGTTTGTTCCTCTTCCCTCTGGCAGGAGGCTACGGTCCATCCAGACCAGAACCTCCCGTCACAGGAACAGCTTCTTTCCCTCGGCCGTCAGACTGTTAAATTCATGAACAGCCTTGTTGTAATGCTATTCTATTTATTTTATTTTATTTGTTTTTTGATGCACTTTATTCCAAGGCACTTTCCTAGTCAGTGGGCTTCCCACTGACCATGGCAATAAATCTGATTCTGATTCTGATTCTGATTTCTATTTTGTACAGTCTCGGCCATTAGACTGTTGTGTTATTCTATTTATTTTATTTTATTTTATTTGTTCTTTGTTGCACTTTATTCCAAGGCACTTTCCTAGTCAGTGGGCTCCCCACTGACCATGGCAATAAATCTGATTCTGATTCTGAATATGTACAATGCAAATTGCGAATTCTGATGGGGTGGGAGGGTTAATATAATATTTCACTCTGCATCTCAGACATTAAAACTACTGGTGCCTTAATGCTTAAATGTGTAAATTTGACTTAAAAACACTCACAGAATTGTAACTTAAGATTTGTGTGTTTAAAAGAAATGCAAACAAAATCCATCCAATTGACTAAAGGGCCCCTCTTCAGTCTGTGTCGGTTTGTTGGTATTTACAGTTGTATTGGTGACAGACGTGCGTGGTTCTGTTTGTGGGAGCGTTTTAATAATCCAGTGTGAGACTGAAGCGTTTGTCTGGGGAAGAATGGACTTGCCATGACAGCTGTGTGCGGGACTTAATCCCAGCGTGGACCACGGTCTTGTCTCACACTAACTCTGTCAGTAGTGTTGCTAAATCAGAGGACCAAAATCTTCCGACAAACACTGGAAGAATGTCGAGCGCTCATCGTCCGTACTGCTGACGTGGACCTCTGTCAGTCACATTGCTGTGGTCCCCCCACCCCCCGTTTGGTTTGGGAAAAACTGCAAGCTAATCAAATATTTCATTTCTGCTCTTCCTCCTGGGCAGTGCTGTTCCGTCACGCAACAGTAGAAGATTGAAAAGGTTTTTGGATTTACAAGGTCTACCCAAACCAATCGGGTCTTACACGTCAACGCACTTCACACCGACAGGTCTCTCTGTATTTGTGGGATTAAGAGCATAATCTTGGAACAGTCAAATTAAACACTACCTCATCTTCTTGGTTTAAATTCTGTTTTAATCTATAGTGCGAGGCAGGTTTTTTTAGAGCAGGAAGTAGATGTTATCTGTGAGATAGTTAGACATGGCGTTTTTTTTATTTGTGCCTGACAGATTTCACGATGATGCATGCATATTACCACGATAGGCTTATGTCAAGGTCTACTCTACCGCTCCGCTATTGAATGTTCGCTGTGAGTCAGTAAAAATAAAACCAGAACTAGTGAAGTGAATTAGTTCACTAAATAAGAGTGTAATCACTGTTTGTTGTTGGTTGGTTGTGACAACTTTGCTGTCAAACGTGACTCTTGTTTCAGACTCTGATATGTAGCACACCCAAGATCTCTGAATAAAAATTTGGTCTCAAAAATGTCTGCTTTGTCGTTGAGTGGGCGCCACACCCTCGACCCGTCATGCCAGTCTCATGTTGGGTCAACAGCTGGCAAAGCCCTGTGACAGCTGCCATTCTGCAAGCTCACTAGAGCAAATAGACCTGGAGACTTGCCGAGTCCACTTGGACAGCTGGGTGAGGGCCTTTGACGGGTCGCAAGGCAGCGCAAAGTGATGTCAGTGCAAAAGACAAAATGGAGTCACGAGACCCTCCTCCATGAGGAGAATGTTTCGAGCCGCCAAGTCCGTCTCCTGCAGATGTTATCAGCGAGGAGGGAGATGAACGCTTTGAATTCAGCCGCTCAAGCCAGTGGGGCATTCATCCACATCTGTTTTCACCTTGTGCCTGCCTGTGGTGACTATGACATTATGAAGTGTACAATTTACATTTTCTATAAAGCTCGGACCCCGTGCGATGAACGATAGCGTTGCTTTTGTTTTTCTAAACTGAGTTTAATTGCATGGATCTGTGCCATTTCTCATCTCCATCCTGGCAGGAAATGAACTTCCCTGGACCATTTCTGTTGGGTGTTTCAGTCCCGAGCTCAACATTGATGGCTCTTCTGTGTCTCTGTCTCCAGGTATTAAATGAAGAGTGCGACCAGAACTGGTACAAGGCGGAGCTAAATGGGAAAGATGGCTTTATTCCCAAGAATTACATCGAGATGAAAGCCCACCCGTGAGTATGACGCCAACAGCATTTGACTGATATGAAGTCAGACCTTCTTGGTCGCTGCTCATCTCTCGGAAATGTGAGATGTTTTTCTATGATGCAGTACTGTGTATTTTCACATCAATACTGCTCACTTTGACTACAAAGATTGTGATTAAGGTTACCACACCCAATATCTACCAAAATGACTGCACAACATAGCACAACCGTACTTCACTAGTTCTGCTGATACAACTACTTCAATGGCAGCGACGTCACCTAACTGAATCGTCAGATTCACAGGAAGATTTTGTTTTTTTCTGCTGTATTGCACCTACTGTGTAGGTCCTGCGTCACACTTCATCACGTATTTAATGTGAACTAGCAGCATGATTGTGTGTTGAGCTCAAACACGCACACATCCTCGCCTGTTTTTGCTGTTCTGTCGCTGAGCTCCGAAATGTTCTGCACACTCATCTGAGACTGTCCTGTAAGCGACACTCCACCAAGTGTGTGTTTCACCGCTCTAATGTTGGACCTTTCAAGGATATTGGTGCACTTAGTGAGATGTTTGTTTTGCTCATGTGCTGCCGGCCTCTTCCTTTAATTGAATATTGACCTTTACACAGCTGTGCACCCCCCACTCCCCTCCACAACCCCGTGAGGGGTTTATTCTATTGAGCTTTGATTCGGCTGCTGTGTTCCCCTTTGTGCCTGGACAACAGTGATAATTGTTTGCTTTTGTCATTATGGTTATAGGGAATCGATATTTAGCTCGCCCTGATGCGTCCAAACCTTTCAGTCCGCTCACAGTCATTCTCAAGGTGTTGCGGTGTTTCCAGACCTGTGCGAGCAAACCTGTCTTCCTCTGAAGCGCACCAAACCTTAGGACGCCTCTGTGTAATTGGAAACATGTTGAGAGTGGAGCAAGGTATTTTTTTATGTTTTAAAAATGAGCATTTTCTCAATTTAAATGTAAGTAAAGTTATGTTAGAACTAGGGATGGGCGATATAGCCAAAAAACGTAACGTAAATAATAACGACAATGAGCAGGATAAATCCATGTTCATTCTATTCCATGTGTTGGACACTTCAGTCTCTCTTGAAACTGTTTTATGATGAAACTTATTAGTGGAGTTTGTCTCCAACATCAAGATTTGCTGATATTTCAATAGAACAGTGAACTAAGTGCAGAGATGAGGAATTCAATGTTTCACATCTCTGGTGTCTGACAGACTGCTCTGCCAGCTTTTTTTAGGGGTTAAATTGAGACCGCGGTGTTTGGCCGAGGTGTTGATGTGAACCGAGGCGTCAGAAAACCTATGAGGACCACTGCATCTCATAAAGGAAGCAGGGATCCAGAGAATGAGAGTCGGCCGGTGTCATGATCAAAAGTTCCCTGGATTCCAAATCACTTTCAAACTACCATGGTGAAGCAAAATCCACCACACTCTCCACAACTGTCACACACACACCGGCTTCGGCTGTCAAACACCGCGGAGCTGTGTCCTCATGTTCTGCACTGACCCATCCCTATTAGCACCTCTTTACAGTTGGACTGACCAGAGGAATGAGTGGCCACTTCCATCGATAAAAGCAATCCAAAGTGCAGATGGGTCAATGTTCCATGTATTAACATGGTCCTGCAATATTGTGAAATGCTGTGCCGAATGGCTCGGTCAGATTACATGTTCACGATTGTTGTTTATGATTTACCACGTCACAGTGAGCGTTTGGAGGCTGTCCATGTTGGTCAGTTACATCACGGGTCGTCACGGCAACAGTGTCAACCAGGCAGCAGTGTTAAACTGTACAATGGCTTCTGCTTATTGCTTTGGCGACAGCTATCGTCTGTACGGAGAAGGAGGCACAATGACAGCCGTATAAGGCTGTCGGCTTCACACAAGTAACACAATCTGTGAACTGCAAGACTTGACTCTGAGTTGCATTTGCTGTCATGCTATCTCGTGTGGCGCTGGTAGGTTTGTGGTGTTAGCTGAGCGTTAAACTAGCACGGCGCATCTGACCAACAGCATGACTTTGACGCGCCACACTGATCGTAGCACAGAAGCTGAAGGTCTGTAGATGTTTCATGTGTTCCAACAGATGGCAGGGTGTCTCTTTTCCGGGCTGGGGAGTGGAGCGTAACCTTCATGGTCATGGAAGGACCTTCTGTATTGCTTGATGCTGAGAGGGTCCTCCGTCAAGCCCTCTGGTGTTAATTACAGAGCTTTGTTTACTCTGATCAGACACGCGTCTGTTCGCTCCACATGGCGCAGGTCACAGAGGGTGGGGTTCTAGAAGCTGCTTCGCCTCGCTCCACACGGAGAGAGAGAGTGACAGGCTCTGTAGGACACTAGGTTTAATAGAGTTCAGGCGTCCGACACAAACTGGGCGGGACCTAAAAGCAGCAACGGTGTCTGCGCTGAAAGATCACGGCGCTCATGAGTGTGTTAGCGACCGCCCGGGCGGAGAGACCAACGTATCTCTGGACCGTTTGTGAAGCCTCCATCCTTGCCGTTTGTTGCCTCAACCAAATGGTGTGGTGCAGGAAGTGGTGGTCAGGACACACCAAGCCTCCAGCAGGCTGGTGTTGACCTTCTGAACCACCGCCGTAATCTCATCAGTCCAGCTGCTCTGGCCGATGGAATTTGCCACACGTGGACTCTCGATTATAACCCCACTACAGGTTACAGAATGGAGCTTCTGAAATAGCAAATATGGCAGAAAGTCAACCAAAATAAACAGAAGATGCCAGTGAGTGAGGTGAAGATGCCGGTTCTAGTCAGGCAGCTAGCTCGTGGCTCACGCTAGCCGCTCGGGTGACGGGTGACACGCCGACCACAAATGACTGCCGACTCTGAAGGGCTCAGGGTTGTGTATCGTGTGGCCTGTCGCTCTGAGGGTGCTGGTTCGTGGGCTCTTTGTATTTCAAGTCACAGTACACTTCACTTTCCCCGTGTGACCGGTCGGTCCGGTCCCACATGGGCCTCATGGTTGAGGTGCAGCCGAAGATGGAGCCGTGGGTCACCCCAACATTGGGGCCTGGGCAGAGCCCGGGCACGTGTCTGAGCATTAGGAGTGACTGAAGTGTGGATGTCTCTTCTGCAGGTGGTTTTTCGGGAAGATCCCACGCGCCAAAGCAGAGGAGATGCTAAACAAGCAACGGCACGACGGCGCCTTCCTCATCAGAGAGAGCGAGAGCGCGCCTGGGGACTTCTCCCTCTCCGTCAAGTAAGGCTGACCACCGTGGACACACTGCACTGGTGGCGCCCCAGAAAGAGCCTCACGTGTCTCCCTGCACAGGTTCGGGAACGACGTCCAGCACTTCAAGGTTCTTCGTGATGGAGCGGGGAAGTACTTCCTGTGGGTGGTGAAGTTCAACTCCCTCAACGAGCTGGTGGACTATCACCGCTCCACATCCGTCTCCCGCAACCAGCAGATCTTCCTGCGAGACATCGAGCAGGTCCACCACGTCCACCAGGTGAAGGCCGCCTCCCTCTGGTCCAGTCTGTGCTCTGAGGAAGCCGCGTTTCATTTCAATCCCGCCTGACCGTCTCTTGTTTCTCTGGAGCAGCATCCCACGTACGTGCAGGCGCTCTTCGATTTCGACCCCCAGGAGGAGGGCGAGCTGGGTTTCCGGCGCGGCGACTTCATCCAAGTCCTGGACAACTCAGACCCGAACTGGTGGAAGGGCGGCTGCCACGGCCAAACGGGCATGTTCCCCCGCAACTACGTCAAGCCCCTCCCTCAGAACATGTAAAACATCCCTGTCCATCTCCACGTCATCGGCCCTCACCCCTCACCCTTCACCCAACCCCACCCCTCCCCCCGCTCACTCCTCCTCGCCCTCCCACCGCCACAGGAGTAGACGCACACAGCGAGAGAAGACAGGAGTCGTGCTGTCGTAGGTGGTGTGGTGGGCAGCAACCTTCTCTCGCCCAGGAGCCGGCCGTCTGCGAGGGAAGTGAAGCGTGACAGGGAAAAAAAAAAAAGCATTGATCCGCCAGAACGTGTCCCGCCGCCTCCCCCAAACTTCTTAACATTCTGCCTTCTTTTCTCTTGTTTTCGCCGCATGTTGTTTTAACTCTGAATGACAAGACAAACCTTCGCTGTTTTTAACGGTAAAAAAAGTTAAAAAAAAAAAAAAAGAAGAGCTTTAAAAAAAAAAAAAAAAAAAAGAAACCTGTTGCCATCTTCAGCAGTGTCCAGATGATTTGAGCCCGCCGCCGGCTGTGTAAATGAATCGACTATAGAGAGAATCCATTTTTTAAGAATATATATTATATATTTGTATGTGTTTCATCACGCATTTTTTTTTCCATTTGTAAATTATGTTCAATCTTTTTGGTCGTATAGGAAAGTAGCTCTAGAAGTGTCACTGAAGTTGTTCTCTCATATGATGGCAGGATTTTTTACTGGGTCATAGATTTCATGTGAGGAGGAAGAAAAGGTGGGCGGAGCCCGGTGAGGTCAGCCGCCATTAAAGCCCCCCCCTGTATTTATTGCCGCTGTGTTACTTTGGCAGTGAATGTAGCTGACGTGTGAACATGAGGGAAGTCGGAGAACTGAACTACACAAAACCACGCAAGGGATTTCAAACAGACATGCTGAACTTTTGTCGACGTTTCACCCGCCACCAGCGGCGCCGTCTCCAGCTTGCCGCCGCTCTCACACAGTCAACAGATTCTTTCACGCTCCAAATGATGTGAACGTTTCTTCTTGTCCGACGTGACGTGTGGTCAAGCACTTGTTTTGTTTTGTTTTCTTTCCCGTCTGGTCCGTGTGTTCGTTTACGGTGTCTCTCTGGATATAGTGCCTTCTCTGCTCTCAGTGTCTCCGACCTGCTTCTTTTCGAGCCCCCCCCCCTCTCTCTTCCTGCCGGGGGTCAGCCAGTCCTGCAGTGAGCAACAGTGTATATACTCCAGCCTTCCTCGCCCCCCCCCCCCCTGCATCCAGCCGCCACTGTCCTCACCGACATGAACTCTTATTTAAGTGTCTCTCTCTCTCTCTCCTCGTCAGACCTAACTATGCCGTTTTGTTATTCCTCCCTTTTTTTATTTGCTTATTTGTTTTTGTTTCCAATTAATAAAATGCAATTATTAAAAAACGGGAACCACTTTCTTCTCCTGTGTGTTTCTTCTGCCGTCTCGTGTCTGGTCAGTCCTGATAAAAGATGGTGGTTGTTTCCCAGTCACTCAGAGTGAGATCACAGTCACGGCCTTCGAGATGCTGCCGTGATGCTCAGTAGCTGGCTTCGGGAGGACAACTCCACGGGTCAAAGGTCTCCTCCTCTTCCTCTGCATCCTCCTGTCACCACCTCCACTCCTCAATCTTCCTCCCCCTCTTCTGCTGTGTCCCCTCATCCACCAGTTTCTGCGCCGGCCTTTTCTCCCATCATCCTCTTCCTTCTACCACATCTCACTCGTGTCTCCATTTCCTCCACCGCCCGCTCAACCTCTTGCTGTTCGACACCATCGGGACGGTGGTCCCAGTGCGACTGTTGGTCCTGTTGTACTGACTGAACTCGACCTGCGGCGCAACTCTGTCCCCTGCTGGTCACAGCTTGTTAGTGGCGCCCTCGGTTTCTCGGGAGACGGCTCGTAACGATCGACGCACGGGAGCGTTTTTGTTCTCCGTGAGGGGACAGATGTCACGGTCATCAGCCGATGGACTGAAGACTGAACGTGACGGAAATAAAGAGAGGGTCAGCGGGCGCGGTTTAATGACGTCACTTCCGGGACCCGTCGCAGCTTCCCCACAAACCCAGACGTGAAACGACTCCCGGTCCGATTCGAGCCGACGTCACGTGGTCGCGTGCTTGGCCAGCCTGCAGCGAGTGGACGGCGCGCCAAAGTGTTTCTGTGCCTCCGTGAGCGAATGCGTCGCTCCGTTTGCAAATGTGTTTCTGCTGTCACCTGAACGTTGCTCTTCCTGACACACGTTGTTTTACACACGCTTCAGCGCAGCTCCCCCTAGTGGCCGCACGTGTCCACGTGCAGGTTCAGGTCATGGCGAACACTGGCCCCTCCTGTCGGCCTCGACGTGCACAGCAGGGAAGGCGGGTGGCTGTGGGAGCTCCACCTCCAGGTGCTGCCCGGCAGTTAAAATGCTGTGCAGGACTTGGGACCCCCATCTCCAGCCGCTCCTGCCGTGAGAGTGTGCTCCCCTTGACCATCGGCCTTCACCCTCCAGCGAGCGTCCAGCAGTGCAGAGTGAGTACCAAACTCTTCTCCTTGATCTTGACAGCTCGAGCTGCGCCGGGTCACTGCTGAACCTTCTGACCTCCCGCCACCGTGGAGCGCTCGAGCTTGGCCGGACTCACCAGCTGCACCTTATAAGGCAGTGGCACGGTGAGGACCCCAGCAGCCCTGTGTGGGCTCCCGGGGCCGGCAGGAGAGCAGGGCTAGCCAAACATGGGCATTCCAGCATGGCACCTGAGCGCTCTGATTCTCGCCGTCTTGTCGCTGCTGCTGCCGCTGCTGCTTCTCCGATTCTGTGTGAGGCAGAAGCGGCGTGAGACGGCGGAGACCACCCGGACCTCCCTGTGAGTACGTGCTGTGGTGATGTGCTGGAGTCTGCGGGAGGATGATGAGGGGACACGGGGGCTTCTGCATGTGTTGAGGTGCTGTGATGAACATCACGAGGTTCTTTCGCACGGGTCCATCAGGGAGTCTTGTCTGCTGCTGCTGCCGGCATCTTTGCCGCTCAAGCTTCTGGTTCATCTCTCCTATGAACAACGTGACATAGACATGTTGATGCTGAAAAACAGCTTCTCTTGCAACAGGCCGGCCTTCCAGCAAAGGTCAGAGGTCAACTCCGGTCCAGTCGTTGGCGTCAGCTTTTCAGAATCGCAGGTCGACGAGGAGGAAACATCAGAGTCCAAGATGGCCGACCCAGCGGACGACAGCAAGTACCTCTTCCTGGAGAACGACTTCCGCAACAGCGGAGTGGCTCAAGCCGACTGGTCGGCCAAGAAGATGGTGTGGATCCCGTCGGAGCGGGAGGGTTTCCAGGCGGCCAGCCTGAAGGAGGAGAAGGGGGACGAGGTATGGCAGGGAAGGGCCGTCGCCCCGACACGGCGCTGAGTGGGCTTCGCCGTTTCTCCACAGGTCCTGGTGGAACTGGCCAACGGGCAGAAGACCACCGTCAACAAAGAGGACATCCAGAAGATGAACCCGCCAAAGTTCAGCAAGGTGGAGGACATGGCGGCGCTGACCTTCCTCAACGAGGCCTCGGTTCTGCACAACCTGAAGGAGCGATATTTCTCCAGCCTCATCTACGTAAGAAGCAACCGGAGCTCAAGCACATGCTAGCGTCGTAGCGGGTCCATCCATCTCCGGCGACCTTCCAAGGTCACCGCGTCGTCTTCATCATCACCGTCACCAGAACAACCTGCTCTTATATGGGCCGTAACTGCAGCGCGTTCCCTCTGCCGCTTCATCATCACCATCACCCCCGCCATCATTCAGAGGAGGAAAGACGCATGCTGCGCACGCGCGTACACAACCCCACTCGGCAGACAGAAGACACAGCTGTAGAACAAAACGCCAACACGCACATGCTCACGCGGTGCTAACTTGTGTCGCCAGACCTACTCGGGACTCTTCTGCGTGGTGGTGAACCCCTACAAGATGCTGCCCATCTACTCGGAGAAGATCATCGACATGTACAAGGGCAAGAAACGGCACGAGGTGCCGCCGCACATCTACTCCATCACCGACAACGCCTACCGCAACATGATGCAGGGTGAGGTCGCATGTTCGTCCCCGACTACCATGACAGGAAGCGAGGCAGCGACCAG
Organism: Synchiropus splendidus; assembly: GCF_027744825.2. Lineage (NCBI taxonomy): Eukaryota > Metazoa > Chordata > Actinopteri > Syngnathiformes > Callionymidae > Synchiropus > Synchiropus splendidus. The sequence continues at coordinate 17,837,071 of NC_071352.1, read as the reverse complement.
CCGCCGCTCCGGTGTGGTGGCTGACCTCCGACCTCCCAGCAAACCTCCAGCGAGCAGCAGAAAAGCCTTACAAGGAGCTGCGAAGAGATTAGAAGGATGTTGCCCTTCTATTCTTAGAAGAGCCTTGAAGGATGCTTAATCTCCCAGAACCGGCGGCTCCGTGCTCATGTTTGGTCCGTTCCACTGAGTTTGACCTCCATCCTTCTCTCTCTGACAGATCGCGAGGATCAGTCCATCCTCTGCACGTGAGTCTTTACACGTGCTCACGAGGCCTCAGTGCGGATGGAACTGGAAACAATGTTCTGAGAAAACCGTTGGTTGCATCTTGATGCTCTGATGTTTCACCACCAGAGGGGAGTCTGGAGCCGGGAAGACTGAGAACACGAAGAAGGTGATCCAGTACCTGGCTGTGGTGGCCTCCTCGCACAAGGGGAAGAAAGATGTGAGTGAGATGGACCTTCCCGGGTGAAGGTCAGCTGATGCCCCAGTGGCTGCGTGTGTCACTGAAGGAGTGACTTCTGCTCCTCTGCAGCAGCAGCAGCAGCAGCAGCAGCAGCAGCAGCAGCAGACGGGATCCCTGGCCTACGTGAGTGCCACTCGCCTCACGTTGAGTCTTGAGGGAACTGTCGACTTCAGGTGTTCCCAGATGTGCAGATGTCTGTGTTCCGCCCAACCTGCAGGGGGAGCTAGAGAAGCAGCTACTGCAGGCTAATCCCATCCTGGAAGCCTTTGGCAATGCCAAGACCATCAAGAACGACAACTCTTCTCGATTTGTACGCTTCAGAACCCTTCGCTAAGTGTCACCGGACGTCTCACGGTCATGACATCATCAACTCTGTGCTCAGGGGAAATTCATCAAACTGAACTTCGACGTGACGGGATACCTGGTGGGGGCCAACATCGACACCTGTATCCTTTCACTGCAGCCAGCCTTTGGTGCCCGGCCGACGCCACCAGACACTTCGCCTTAGCTGTGTGGCTCAGACCTGCTGGAGAAGTCCCGCTGCATCCGCCAGGCCAACACCGAGAGAGCCTTCCACATCTTCTACTACATGGTGGCCGGCGCCCAAGACAAAATGAGAGGTGCCAAGTCAATCGCAATGATGGCGAACGGCTCGCTAGCGTCTTCTGCTCGTGTTGCAGAGGAGCTTCTGCTGGAGGACTTCAGCAGTTATCGCTTCCTGATGGCGGGACACGTGGAGGTTCCGGGGCAGGAGGACGACGAGCTGTTTGTGGAGACCCTGGAGGCCATGGAGATCATGGGCTTCACCGAGGAAGAGCGGCTGGGTCTGTGGAGCAAATGTCATGAAGCCAAAGTCTCTGTTTGGAGTTCTGAGCCCTCGGCGGTTCTTCCTCAGGGATGCTGAAGGTCGTGTCCACCGTCCTTCAGCTGGGAAACATCAAGTTTGAGAAGGAGAGGAACAACGAGCAGGCGACCATGCCGGACAACACCGGTACAGCCCCACGAACACTGAACCCATGAGTTGATAAATAGTACGATATAGGCACAGAACGTGCTAACGCTTTCGTCCTCTGCTCTCAGCCGCCCAGAAGGTCTGTCACCTTCAGGGCATCAACGTTACCGACTTCACTCGGGCCATCCTGACTCCCAGAATCAAAGTGGGCCGGGAAGTGGTCCAGAAGGCCCAGACCAAGCAGCAGGTGATGCGCTCACACTACAACACGACAGGAGGACCTTCACGCGCAACGTCCCCTGCAGGACGTCCCTCCGTTACCTTGTTGAGATGTAGGAAGGTGGTCTGACTGGCGCCCCCCTGCAGGCGGACTTTGCTGTGGAAGCCCTTGCCAAGGCCATGTATGAGCGTTTGTTCCGTTGGATCCTGGCACGTGTCAACAAGACTCTGGACAAGAGCAAGCGACAGTCCTCGTCCTTCCTGGGAATCCTGGACATCGCCGGCTTCGAAATCTTTGAGGTGAATTCAGAGTTATGAAGATGGCCAACAAGAGAACTTTTCATTCCTTGAATGGGAGGAATTTCACGTCACTGATCTGCTATTTTCACACCGAATGACGCGAATGTTCATTTGTTAGTTTGAAGAAATCCCCACCCTCCAAAGCATCTCCTGAGCTTCTCAAAGAGCAGCTGCTCTTCTGTCTGTCTCGTGGTCAGGACAACTCCTTCGAGCAGCTTTGCATCAACTACACCAACGAGCGTCTGCAGCAGCTCTTCAACCACACCATGTTCATCCTAGAGCAGGAGGAGTACAAGCGCGAGGGCATAGAGTGGAACTTCATCGACTTCGGTCTGGACCTGCAGCCCTGCATCGAGCTCATCGAGCGGCCGGTGAGAGCCGGGAACCTCCGTGTGCGTGTGTGTGTGCGTGTGCGCCTCACTGTCGCGCTCTGGTCCTGTGCAGAACAACCCTCCTGGGATCTTGGCTCTGCTCGATGAGGAGTGCTGGTTTCCCAAAGCCACTGACGTTTCCTTCGTGGAGAAGTTGTTCAACACCCACTCAGGACACGTCAAGTTCTCCAAACCCAAGCAACACAAGGACAAGCTGATGTTCACCGTGCTGCATTACGCCGGGAAGGTGAGACAGCCGTCGCGCTCGTCCCCTCTCCAGGATCGTCCCCCGGGTGGGCTCAACATAAAGTTCCACTTCTGCATGCAGGTGGACTACAACGCCGCCAACTGGCTCACCAAGAACATGGACCCGTTGAACGACAACGTGACGGCGCTGCTCAATAACTCGTCCAGCAACTTCACCCAGGATCTCTGGAAGGATGGTCAGTTCCCATGGTGCCTCGCTCTGATGTCCTTGGGTCTGAAGCGTGCTGTCTCTGCCACAGCGGACCGAGTCGTGGGTCTGGACACCATCACCAAGATGTCGGAGAGCTCGGCGCCGACTTCCACCAAGTCCAAGAAGGGGATGTTCCGGACTGTGGGTCAGCTCTACAAGGAGTCGCTGGGCAAGCTGATGACCACGCTGCACAACACGCAGCCCAACTTTGTGCGCTGCATCATCCCGAACCACGAGAAGAGGGTAAACATTTGACGGCAGCAGTTGCCGTGGTAACGATGGCAGCAGCTGTAACCAATAACTGGGTTAGGACAATGACACACAAACTGTGATCCTCCTCAGGCGGGGAAGATGGATGCCAACCTGGTGCTGGAGCAGCTGCGCTGTAACGGCGTGCTCGAGGGAATCCGGATCTGCCGACAGGGATTCCCAAACCGCATCGTCTTCCAGGAATTCCGACAGAGGTGATTCGCCCTTCCGAGCTGCAAACAACTCTTTATTCACTCCGACCAATTTCACACGCAGATATGAGATCTTGGCGGCAAATGCCATCCCAAAAGGCTTCATGGACGGGAAGCAGGCTTGCTGCTTGATGGTGAGCAGATCGGAGAACTTCTTCTTCTGGACCTCCTTCTGAGAATGTTTGTCTTGGCAGGTCAAGCACCTGGATCTGGACTCGAATCTGTATCGCATTGGTCAGAGCAAGATGTTCTTCCGGACCGGCGTTCTGGCTCAGCTGGAGGAGGAGCGGGACCTCAAGCTCACCGTGATCATCATCTCCTTCCAGGCCCAGGCCCGAGGATTCCTGGCTCGCAAGTGAGACCTGGAACCATTTGGAGCGGTTGATGTTCTACAGGTGCTCAGAAGCCTGTTGTGTTTGGGGGACAGGGCCTTCAGCAAGCGCCAGCAGCAGCTCAGCGCCATGAAGGTGATCCAGAGGAACTGTGCCTGTTACCTGAAGCTGAAGAACTGGCAGTGGTGGAGGCTCTTCACCAAAGTACTGAGTCACGCCGACCTATCATTATGATTCGCCCCTTCTTGTCCTCACCTTCTCTTCCTTCCTCAGGTGAAGCCTCTGCTGCAGGTCACCAGGCAGGAGGAGGAGATGGGTCAAAAGGAGGAGGAGCTGAAGGCAGCCAAGGAAGTGGCAGCAAAGACTGAAGCTGACCTGAAGGAGATCACTCAGAAGCACACGCAGGTGAGACGTCACGTTCCTGCTGGCTCTGCTGGACGCTGACATTTGTCTGCAGCTGCTTGCAGATCGAGCTCAGCTGGAGTCCAAGCTGCAGGCGGAGACGGAGCTGTACGCAGAGGCGGAGGAGATGAGGGTGCGACTGGAGGCCAAGAAGACGGAGCTGGAGGAAGTTCTGCACGAGATGGAGGCGCGACTGGAGGAGGAGGAGGAGAGGAGCAATGTTCTGCAGCAGGAGAGGAAGGAGATGGAGCAGCACCTCCAGGTGGCGCAGGAGATCTTCATTGGTCATGAAGTATGTTTCTTCACCTTCTTCTTCTGTTGCTCTTCAGTCGCTGGAGTCTCAGCTCTCTGAGGAGGAGGATGCTCGTCAGAAGCTTCACCTGGAGAAAGAGTGTGTGCAGTCAAAGGTGAAGCAGCTGGAAGAGGACATGCTGCAGATGGAGGATCAGAATGGCAAACTTCAGAAGGTAGCAGTGTGGTGGAACACAGAGAAGGAGTCCGGAGCGCCTTCGAACTCCTCCTCTGTGTCCAGGAACGGAAGCTTCTGGAGGAGCGGATGGCTGACCTCAACTCCAACCTAGCAGAAGAGGAGGAGAAGTCCAAGAATCTGACCAAGCTGAAGGCCAAGCACGAGTCCATGATCTCTGACCTGGAGGGTGAGCCCACATTCAGACTGAGACCAGCCGACACTGTGATGTTTGTTGTCCTCCTTCTTCAGTTCGAATGAAGAAGGAGGAGAAGGCTCGTCAGGATGTGGAGAAGGCCAAAAGAAAGGTGGAGGCGGAGATCAGCGACCTTCAGGAGCAGAACGCCGACCTCCAATCTCAACTGGGCGATCTCCGAGCTCAACAGGCCGCAAAGGAGGACGAGTTGCAGGCCACGCAGGCGCGGTGAGACTGGTGGAGGCAGATGTTGTTGTTAAGAAGAACATCCATTCAACACCTCCAAATGTCTCTCACCCAGCTTGGAGGAGGAGAGCAGCCAGCGGGGGGCAGCAGTGAAGAAGGTCCGAGAGCTCGAGACGCTGCTGTCGGAGCTGCAGGAGGATCTGGAGGCTGAACGAGTGGCCAGGTCAAAGGTCGAAGTGGCACGGCGGGACCTGGGCGAGGAGCTGAATGCCCTGAGGTCGGAGCTGGAGGACAGTCTGGACACAACCGCCGCGCAGCAGGAGCTACGGTTGGTGTTTAGCAGGAGCAGCGAGACCATTGCACAGCAAACTGCCGCTGAGTCGTGGTGCACTTTGCTGTCCCAGAGCCAAACGTGAACAGGAAGTGGCCATGTTGAAGAAGATCATGGAGGAGGAGGGGCGGAGCCACGAGGCCCAAGTCCAGGAGCTGCGGCAGAAACATAGCACGGCGGTGGAGGAGCTGACGGAACAGCTGGAGGCAGCCAGGAGGGTGCGTGGTGCTGATGGTGCAGGTTCATACCACCTGCTGGGCTCAAGCCTTCACCACAGTCATGTGTCTTGTGGCTTCAGGCCCGCGCAGGTCTTGAGAAAGCCAAGCAAGCGCTGGAGAAGGAGTCGTCCGATTTGAGCGCAGACTTGCGATCGCTCGCCAGTGCCAAACAGGATGTGGAGCACAAGAAGAAGAAGGTGGAAGGTCAGCTCAACGACCTTCACGCTCGCTTCAACGAGAGCGAACGGCAGAGGACGGAGCTGAGCGAGCGCGTCTCCAAAATGACCGTGAGTTTGATACCGTGGCGCTCTGACCCGCCGGAGCGGTGGCGCTATAACGCCAGCGTGCGTCCTCAGATGGAGCTGGACGGTGTCACCGGTCTTCTGAACGACATGGAAGGCCGAAATATCAAGCTGGGCAAAGACGTGTCCAGTCTGGGCGCCCAGCTGCAGGACGCCCAGGTGAGTCAACTGTGTCAAAGTGTGAAAACGTTTGATATAAATATATATATATAATATAAGGTGTGAAAATAGTGACAGGCGTTTAAGGAACTTCGACCCCTCATTTTAGAACCCCGTCTTCTGACACTTCAGTGTCATTTGAGGTCGTAGAAAAACACTGGATTCCAGTGCCTCATACTTGCTGGTCCTGGTCCATTGAGATTTGGCTCTGTTTGCTGGTTCAGGTTTTACTCTGTAAACTGAGACTCATAATAAAGGGGCGGAGCCCAAGGGAACCCAGGTCTCCCACTGAGGTGTGGTGTTCAGCCTCTGGTTCTTCTATGGGCCTCTGCTGCCTTCCAGCCCTGACGTTTATCTCCACCCGTGGCCTCTATTTGCACCTGGTCCTGGTCTGGTGATCTCGCTCATCCATGCAGGAGCTGCTGGCGGAGGAGACCCGGCAGAAGCTGCAGGTATCTGGTCGACTACGGCAGCTGGAGGACGAGCGAGTCTCTCTGATGGAGCAGCTGGACGAGGAGAGCGAGGCCAAGCGGGCGATGGAGAGACAAGTTTCCGGTCTCAACGTGCAGGTCAGTCGGGCAGCTCAGGTCCACTTCAGAATTCTGAATGTAACTTCCTTCCATTCCCAGGTGTGTGATTACAAGAAGAAGCTGGACGACGTGTCGTCGTCTCTGGAGATGATGGAGGAGAGTAAGAAGCGACTGCAGCGCGACCTGGAGGCCGTGACCTGTGACTACGAGGAGAAAGCGACGGCGCTGGACAAGGCAGACAAGAGTCGGGGCCGACTGCAGCAGGAGCTGGAGGACGTTCTGATGGAGCTCGACACGCAGAGGCAGCTTGTATCCAACATGGAGAAGAAGCAACGCAAGTTCGACCAGGTCAGACCCCAGACTCCGCCAGTTCCTTTGGAGAACCTGCACGCATGCAAAATCATCTCCTTGCACCAGATGGTGTCTGAGGAGCGAGCCGTGTCCTGCAAGTACGCTGAGGAGCGAGATCGCGCCGAGGCGGACGCCAGAGAGAAGGAGACCCGCGTGCTGGCTCTGACCCGAGCGCTGGAGGAGAACCAAGATGCTCTGGAGGAGACGGAGAAAATGGTGAAGCTGCTCCGGCTGGAGATCGAAGATCTCATCTGTTCCAAAGATGACGTGGGGAAGAACGTAAGGAACGGCGAGCCGCTTCTCACCTCGACAGCTGTCAATCAGCGGCCGCGCTTCTTCACCAGGTCCACGACCTTGACAAGGCCAAACGTGGGCTGGAGGCCCTGGTGGAGGAGATGAGGGCGCAGATGGAGGAGCTGGAGGACGAGCTGCAGGCTGCTGAGGATGCCAAGCTGCGGCTGGAGGTCAACGCTCAAGCGCTCAGAGCGCAGCATGAGCGCGAGCTGCAGGGTCGGGACGAGGCGGGCGAGGAGAAGAGGAAGATGTTGCTCAAGCAGGTGGTGGCCGACACGGACCCTCCGAGTCAGCTAGGCAGGAGATAACGTTCCATCTCTGGGAAGGTGCGTGAGCTGGAGTCCGAGCTGGAGGAGGAGAAGAAGCAGCGAGGTCAAGCGTCCGCTGCCAAGAAGAAGCTTGAAGGAGAACTGAAGGACTTGGAGGAGCAGTTGGAGGGCTCCAGCAGGGTGCGCGAGGAGGCCGTCAAACAGCTGCGCAAGTTCCAGGTGAGTCTGACCTACTCTTATCTTTAAAACAATGGTCTGCAGCCCTCTTGGTTCCTCTGCTGTCAGGGTCAAGTCAAAGATCTCCAGAGGGATCTTGAGGACTCCCGCGCCTCCCAGAAGGAAGTTGTCGCCTCTGCCAGGGAGTCCGAGCGGAAAACCAAAGTCCTGGAGGCCAAAATAATCCAGCTGCATGAGGTGAGAGAAGATTTGGGCTCTGGAACGTTCAGAAGTCCAACCTACATTTTTGTTCTTGCAGGTGCTCGCGGCAACAGAGCGAGGACGGAAGCAGGCGGAGTCAGAAAGGGATGAGCTGGCGGAAGAACTGGCCAGTAACTCCTCTGGGAAGTAAGTGTCGGGACTGTTGTCGTCTGAAGCCGACCTCCTCCTCCTCGCTCTGGGTCCACCTTTCAGGGCGCTGACGTCCGATGAAAAACGGCGCCTGGATGCAAAGATCTGCCAGCTGGAGGAGGAGCTAGAAGAGGAACAGGCCAACGTGGAGACGCTCAACGATCGACTGAGGAAGAGCCAGCAGCTGGTGTGTCTGGCTCCAGGTTGGTGATGCCCGGACTGGCCTGTTGAACCTGGGTCTCCTGGATGCAGGTGGAGCAGCTGGGAGCAGAACTTGCAGCAGAGCGCTCCTCCACGCAGGGTCTGGAGGGATCCAGGCAGCAGCTGGAGCGACAGAACCGGGACCTGAAGTCCAAGCTTCAGGAACTGGAGGGTCAGTGTCGCTCTAAGCTCAAGTCTTCTGTCTCTGCCCTGGAGGTCAAGCTGAGGGAGGCGGAGGAGCAGGTGGAGGCGGAGAGCCGGTGAGCGTGAGGTTTGACGACGACATACCTGCACCAGGTGAAGCCAACAGGTCCGGGTGTTTGTGTGCAGAGAACGTCAGAACGTCGCCAAGAATCTGAGGCTGAAGGAGAAGAAGCTGAAGGAGATGAGTCTGCAGATGGAGGACGAGAGGAAGCAGGCCCAGCAGTACAAGGAGCAGGTAAACAGGAAGGAGAATCTGCTCCACAGGACAGGTTCCTCAGGGCAGATGCCTGTGAACACCTGCAGGCGGAGAAGGGAAGTGTTCGCCTGAAGCAGCTGAAGCATCAGCTGGAGGAGGCGGAGGAGGAGTCCCAGAGGTTGGCGGCCGCCCGCAGGAAGCTGCAGCGGGAGCTGGAGGAAGCCGGCGAGGCCAACGAAGCGCTGAGCAGAGAGGTGACGTCACTGCGGGGCAAACTCAGGTGATCACCTGGCGACTGCAACGTTTCAGCGCCGTTAAAAGTCCAGCCTCACTTCACCTTGTTGCGCAGGCGTGGAGGGGAGTCGGGCCTCGGGGGCCCTCGGAGCAGCGGCGGCTTCAGAGGTCTGAGTCTGAGTGGGAGCGTCGGTCGCAGAAGCGCCATCGTGGAGAACTCCCTGGAGCAGGAGGACGCACCACGCTCCCCGTCGCCCCCGCCGTCCGAGGGCCACGACCACTTTGACGGTTGCTCTGACGACGAGTCTTAACTCCACACCTTGAGTTCCAGTGTTGCCTCTTTGCACCATTGCTCTGCCACGCTATTGATCTGAAGTGTTTCCATTGACTTCCAAGCTTTCTCGTCACTTGTGTTGAAGGGCCGACTATACTTTAGTGTGGGAGGAGTGATCCGTCACGTGTTTGTTCGAATTAAAAACTTGAGATAAAAGTGGTCTCCCGCCAAGAACGTTATTTATTCACCTCAAACCACTAGAGGGAGACTTTACTCCCTGGTTTGTATATATATATATATATATATATATATATATATATATATATATACTACTAGTACTAGTACTTTCCTGTGCGACGAATGAAGCGCCACGAAATGGAACATAAGCGCAAACATATGAGACCACAGGACCGAGTGGCATGGCTGCTCGCCATTGGCTGATTTCTCTATCAATCCAAATAGCTTCGTCTCTGATTGGTCGCTGCGCTTGTGGTCGGAAGTGTCATTTTTGGAGCACAACACTTGGTTTCTCGAGTCAAACGTGTTCGACTGTCATGTCTCCGGGTCACTGATACAGGTGAGCTGCGATTCCTCGTCTTCAGGGAGCAGAGACTGCAGGCCACGAGTTCGTGTTCCGTCAGATGAGGCCCACAGTTCGCTCTTTTTCACGCGTGTTCCGCGAACCCTCGTCTGCGGTCCCAAGCTAACTTGCTCAGCTAGCTTGCTTCACCAACACGGCTGCGCGTGAACACGGTCGTTCAGTCGCTCGTCGGGTTTCGACGTCTGTGTTCGAGCTGCGAGAGTGACAGCAGAAGCGGCTGGAAACTTGTCTCTCCGCTCCGTCTGAATGGCACATGAAGATCCTGGATGTTAGCTGCAGAACTCCGGGTCATTGCTGAGTGCCACACCTGACACGAGGTTTGTTACCCCACTGCGGACCAAGCTGTCACCTCCCATCAGGACAGTCCTCCACAGTACTACTGGCTCTGTCAGAGAGCCGTCTGTTGTCAAACCCAAGGGTTAGGCTTCTGTCCAAGCTGATGTGTGACACCATGGGTCGGAGCCTCTCCTCATGCAGGTTTGTTCTCCAGCCTTGAACTGGCAGAAGAGCTGCACATGCTCCAACACGTCTGCTGCTGTGTGCCCTGTGGCCTCTCATCTGTGCAGCCTCCTCATGAGTCCCAACTGTCCTGTCGGTGACAGCCAGCCTGGGACATGTGCACAGCTCCTGCCGTCTGTTGCTCAATGATTATGGTGGTGTGCTCTTGTCTTCATTGTTTTGCCCGTCCTCTTTGGCGAGATCAGTGTTTGTCTTCAGAATTATTCCACTGTGGAGAAGTTCCTTGAAAAACTCAACTTGAGACAAGATCCATGTGCTTTGGACTGTATTAGCAGGTGTAAGCAACTTGTCAGCCACGACTGTGCTGGACTGTCGTATCGTGCAGATGGTCTCCTCTTGGTGAAGCAGACCGGTTTGTCCTATGCATGTTGGAACACAACGTGAAAAGACTGGCCAAGCTGCTTGTGACGGCTCAGTGGAAACTAGCACAGCCGTGTCAGGTGGAAACAGAAGAGAGCTCACTGAACCAAGAAGAAAAAGATGTGCGTTAGCCGGTCGCCGCCCTGCAGGCTGACCTCAATTCTTTGTGATGCGGCAGAATCAGGAGAAGTGGCTGGCAAACCTGGGTCCAATTTCAAAAAGAAGATGTGTGTGTGTGTGTGTGTGTGTGTGTGTGTGTGTGTGTGTGTGTGTGTGTGTGTGTGTGTGTGTGTGTGTGTGTGTGTGTGTGTGTGTGTGTGTGTGTGTGTGTGTGTGTGTGTGTGTGTTGTTGTCGTCTGGATGATTGAACATATATCAAGGCAGATCCTTCACGATGAAAGACTTGTGTAGACAGACTCACATTCATGTGTATTTTGGGTGGAGCCGGTGATGTTGACCCTCCCAGAGGTCAGACTTCAAAATGTGCACATCCTACTGCACCTAACAAAGGTCATGCGACCTCCTGACGTTGCAACCGTCGATAGAAGGTTCTGGTTTTCTGCAGTGCCTGTGAGTGTCAGTTGGGAGAGGATGTGTGTCGACACAAACAACCACTTCCTGTGGCTGCTCCTCGCAACTTCTTCACTTCGTGTATTTAGTGCAGGCGACAGTCATGTCACGTGTGTCGTGCTTTCATCGGCAATGTTGAAGTTGAATTTCAACTTTCACATGACCTGTAGTCCTAGTTGTAGTACCACAGTAGTGACACTATTGAGGCTATTGCGCCACCTATGATGGCAATATTTCCAAGCATCATACCACCTGTGTGAGCAAGCGCCCCCTATAGCTGGTGTAACGCCTCTCAAGTTGATGGTTGCGTATGTAACCCTGGCTCTCTGCATCAGTATGTCTGTGGAGGTGGACCAGTTGCTGCAGGAGGCGAAGGAGAGCATCGAGGCTGCGCAGAACTACCGCAGCGAGCTTCAGCAGAGGCTTCATGGACTCAACCAGGCTCGCAAACAGGTACTGTACGACCGACCGCCTCTGGGTTCCATCCTCCTCCTCCTCCTCCTCGTCTCCCCCAGCCCCCCCCTCACCGTCCCCCTCCTCCTCCCTCTTCTCTTCTTCCTCCTCCTGCTCTTCCTCCTCCTCCTACTTCTCCTCCTCCCCCTCCCCCCCGCCTCCTCCTCCTCCCTCTTCTCCTCTTCCTCCTCCTCCTCCTCCTCTCTCCCAGGATGATCCCTGAGGATTGTCGTCGTCTATCCCTTCCTTCCTCTGTCCGCACGTCCAGCTCTTTTGTAAACAATGTCACCACTTCCTGTTTAGAGGCGGTGACAGTGGGTCTGTTTCACTCGAAGAGCCAGACTGTTCTCTATCACTTCCCCTCAGCGTGGCTCACACTGGTACCGTGACCATCAGGAAACTGATGGATCATAAACAGCTGCAGCTTGGATGGAGCCATTTCAGGGCGATACGGCCCTCTGTTCGCTATCAGTACGATGCAGCCGTCAACAGTGAGATGGAATAAAAACACATGAGGAGGTTCAGACACAACAGAGACAAAGTTTGGATTCTTCTGCAGACAGTGAGCCGTGCAGGATGATGCTAGCTTGTGGGTGGAGTGGTGGAGATTAGGTCCAACTCGTCCCTAGTGCAGTGTTTTTCAACTTTTTTCAAGGCACGGCTCCCTTGTTTCATTGAAAAAAATCCCCAACCAAAGGAACCTGGGCCAGATTTCCAGCTGTGCTGATGACGTAGTTAGACGCGTGTTCGGATCGCTGACTCAATTTAACTTCTTTCCCTCCAACCAACTCGTAAAAGACAAGTATTTCAGCATCAACGCGTGAGTAAGGGGGTAAGGAATCTAATCGGACCAAAGACGAAAAATAAAGAAGCCCAAATCTCAAGATAAAAGCGCTACGACTGAAAAAGAATGGATTTGATCACTTCTCATCTGCATGGTTTCATTGTAGTGTGAAGTTTCCAGACAAATCCTTCGCTTCTTTTCCTGAACTTGTTTCATAAAAACGATGATTCTTTCTCTCTTCACATTTTGGAGCACATGCATTGCATTTAGTTGTTCAAAGCTCTGCGGTGCAGACAGTCTTTGGCCTGGTGGCGGCTCCCTCCCTCCCTCCCTCCCTCCCTCCCTCCATGGTTCTGTGGTGAAAGTGTGTGATCCAGTTAGAGGCGCATCAGCTTTAGAAACAGCTGGAAGTTGTTGAAGCATGTGAGCAGCTTCTTGGCTCCTCACCTTGGTTGCTCCTCAACACCTTCTCACTGTCATGACTTCATGGCATCATATCGCCCACCTCTGTCTCCGGACACATGAGGTGAAACTGGATCATTTTCCCACGCCACACCTGACACTCTCACAGCACTGGGTGAAAAATGCTGCCCGAGTGCAACGTCACCGTCAAAGCATCGATTCTTTCCTGGAATAAGCTCAGTCATGTTTGTGCATGAGTTTATTCAGACATGACATATTCTCACCAATAGGGGGCAGCTAACTGACTATCACTCTGGGCTGCTTCAGATCCGCGGCAGCTCGGGTCAAGCCCGCGATGCCCTCCGCAGACACTTTGCCGAAGTGCAGACGGTGGCCGCGCGGCTGCTGACGGAGCGTCTGGACGTGCTGCTGTCCGAGGTGGACGCGGTGGAGGCGGAGAGCATCAAGCCTCTGGACGAGTGTCAGAGCCTGATCGAGCATGGAGTGAGCCAGGCCGACGAGCTGCTGCGGGAAGGTGTGTCACGCTACACACACGTGGACCTACATCTGTGTGTGTGCGAGCGAGCGAGCAAGGAGTTGTTCGTGTGTGTGTGTGTGTGTGTGTGTGAATGAGGTGTGTCTGTTTTCTGTCTTGAACGTATTTGTGCTTCTGCACTTGAGCAAACAAACAAGTCGGGCGTGTGTCTGCAGGAGAGGCGGCGCTGCGCTGTGGACTCGGGGAGAAAGAGGACCAACTGGGCCGGTTCACTAAGAAGGCTCTGCACATTCACCTGGACAGGTAGGACGACAGGGGTTGACCACTAGGCGGCGGTGACGAGTCTGACGGAGGTTTCCCCTGCACCGGCCAGTCTCCCTGAGGTCCCGGCTCTGGTGGACGTGGCGAGTGTGTCCGCACAGCTGGACGACTCGGTGCTGGTTCTGCTGCGGGAGCGGGTCCCCCGACACGGCTCTGTATCTTCATACCCGCCCGTGCAGATAGAGGAGCTGCAGGAGAGACCGGGCGCCGTGCTGGTGCGCTGGTGCAAGGTCAGTCACCTACACACGCCAAATGGGGACATTTGTGAGGCTTCTCCTTGCCATAACCCTTTCCCCAGCCTCTCACCCTTAACCTAGCCATCCAAAACACACGGCTCACCTGAACCAGGACTCTGAACCAAAGTGAAACCCAGTTGTAATGACCCAGTTATTTTGAAGTCTTCAACTTTGTGGGGAGCAGCCAAATATCTCCACAAAGTCATACGGTCCTCAGAAAGGATGGTGTGTTGACTAGAATTGGTCCCCACAAAGTATGATAAACAATGCCACTCGCAGCTGAAGGTCTCTCTATTGTCACTGACCTCCAGGTGGACGACGACTTCGCAGCAGCTGAATATCGGGTGCAGCACCGACTATCCACCAGTGGAGGGAGCCAGTACGAAGAAGCTTACGTTGGCCGGGACTCCGAGTTTCTGGTCCTGAACCTGGACCCTCACAAAGACTACCTGTTCAGGGTCTGCGCTCGGGCGGAGGGTCGCACTGAGTGGAGTCCCTGGAGTATCCCACAGGTCGGGTTCACCACCCTGGAGCCTCATGGTAGGATAGTGGCGTGTGATGTGGTCTGCAGGGGGCGCCGCTGAGTCACCGGCGTCCACTCCTGTTTTCAGTGTGGTCCCCTGGGTCTGACGGCTTCGTCCTGAGCAGCAGGAGGAACATCGCTCTGAGAAATGACTCAGTGTCTCAGACTCGCTGTCCAGTCATCTACTCACACACTCCGACCCACTACTGTGGCCAGACCCTCACCTTTAAGTGAGTACACACTCACACACTCTGTCTTTGTCAGGACCTCTCATTGCCATAACCCCTTCCTCAGCCTCTCACCCTTAAACTATCCAAGCAGGGCTCTGAACTGAACCCAGTTATTTTGTCATTTTCACCCTCACAACTCTATGTGGAGCGGCCAAAACATCATCCTCAAAGGTCCACACAAGAACATTAAGACACACACCTGACGGTCCTCCTGCTGCAGGATCTTGGCGGCAGGACAGCCAGACGGCAGCGATGGTCTTGGCGTCAGCTTGGACAATGATCGAGGGGCGGGGTCTCTGCAGCGAGACCAGGCTGTGTGCATCTCCACTAACGGTAAAGTCCTACGCACGCACGCACGCACGCACGCACGCACGCGCCTCACACTTGTCTGTGGTCGTCAAGGCGCCGTCTTTGTCAACGGTAAGGAAATGACCAACCAGCTTCCCTCCATCTCCGTCGGCTCTTGCGTGACCTTCGACATGGAGCCGGTCCACTTGCTGCCTAACAACAACAACAACCTGAACGACGGCTTCAAGCTGCGCGTCACAATCGGATCGGGGAACCGCGAGGTGGTCTTCGACTGGCACCTGGAGTCGGCCGGGGACCGCCTCTTCTTCGGGTGCTGCTTCGTCCACACGGGCTGGAAAGTTCTGGTCTTCTAGCAGGGTTTCCTCCTGCAGTGTGGAAGAAGGTTAGCGGCTGCCTTTGTTGGGAGCGGTCTGCTCCGGGTACTCCATCTGATACGGCCGTGGTCACATTAGTCAAGACGCCTCTCCTCCCATGTCCGAGCGGTTGGTGTCATCACTTCCTGTTTATGAACCACGGGCGCATGCTCGCTCTCGCCGCCGTGCAGGAACCCACGTGTGCAGGGAACGTCCTGGTGCCCTGACTCTCGCGTGCTTACGTGTGTTGCGTCCACTCTCTGAACTGTTTATAACTCAGTGTTAGCATTTATGTCGCCAAACCTTCTTTTTTAGCAATTTTGAAATTCCGGAGCTTAATCCACGCATCACGTCAGCGTGACCATGTTGCACAGTGTTGCGCCCGGTTCTCAGTGTGGGTCTCGAGGGTCAGCTGCAGGCGTTTCTGACTCCAGATGAGCTTGCATTGAAAAGCTGTTACAGGGGTTGGCACGGCTCACGTGACCAGCAGCTCCTAGTTACCGCTTCTCTACGGCAAATCTTGGAACATTTCCCACGGAAAACAAACGTCCAAGGACCGTTGGACAATCATGTGTTTTACCAGTAGACGGCGTCACTCAAACCAGTTATCGACGTGTGCGAGTCCAGATGAAAAGTGAGGTCGGAAGGTACAAGTTCATGTTGGTGAGCAAAACAAACCTCATTAAAGCTGTGACGGGGAAACTGCGAGCCCTGCTGGAGGAGTCTTTGGTTCTATTTGTACTCGGGTTTTTTTTTTGTTTTTAAATAAAACGCAATGAACCTCCATGAGGCTGAGTCTCGTTGGAGCCACTAGAGGGCGATGTTCAGAGAGTCTTAGAAGAGGGGTAAGGGACTGAGATTTCCTGAAGACTTTATTTAAATACAAAAATACAGAAGACAAGAAACACAAGCAGAAAAATAGATCATCTCTGATTTGGTCTCAAAATGTTCACCTGCAAAAATATACACGCTGAACCACTGTTACTGCTGGCTGCACTTCGAGTGAAGGAGAAAAAGGAACTACAGACTTTCTTTGTCGTTTAGACTGCGGCTTCCAGAAACTGAGGCTTGGGGACGTGTTCTAAACCTAAAAAATAACGGAGCCGGTGAATCATCTGAAACAACGTTGGGTCGACCCGCTTTTGAAGCACGGATGAAGAAGCTCTCGGCAGTTTGACAAGTCATTCACTGATCCTGGAACAGCTTACTTGCTGCGTGAGTGGGTTCTGTTGTCATCAGTTGCAATCGGAACCAGGTGAGTCCATATGGTTGTGTGATCCGGACAGTTTGTCCTCCATCCGATCGGAATCAGGATCTGGCTGTGACTCCACCGCCGTCTCCCAGTCCTCCTCCTCCTCCTCCTCCTCCGCCCTGCAGTGGCTCAATTGGACCGCCTGGTTCTGGAGCAGCCGGAGCCGGGCCATGGCTCTGTCGATGGTCAGGGTGCTGACCAGATTGTAGTCGTGCATGCTGACCAGGTGCAGCAGGAGGTTGCGACACAGGTTGTGTCGGACCAGGTGGTCGCCGTGGCGATCCACGAAAAGCAGACACGCCTTGTTCATCTGGTTCTCGCCGACGAAGCTGCGGAAACGGGTCGGTGAGTGTAGCACCAGGACATGAGCTTCATCTTAAATGGCAGCAATGACCAACCCGTGCTTCATGACGTGAAGGTTCCACAGCTTCATGATCTCCTTCTCGCCCTCATTCACGTCCGTGAACTCGTCGATTTGCTGCCGGAACATGTTGTGGTTCTGACTCGGGTTGACTCTGGGGTTGATCGGTTTTGACTCACAAACCTTGACGGTCTTCTCTTTCAGCCACTCGGGGTCTCGCTCGTCCTCGCTGTCCACCTCCAGCTCCTGCTGGCGCAGCGGCGTGCACGAGTCGCTGTGGAAGTAGAGGCGGGCGTGCCCGCTGACTAGCGCCCTCTGCTGCCCCCCGTCACACCGCTCTGGCTCCAAAAACTCCGACAGACTGGGCTTTGAGCGCTTGGGTCTGAGAGGACAAGCAGGAGCAAGTCAGGAGGACCGATGAGGGCTCTGTTAGCCGAGACTGAACGCCACCTGCAGACCAGGACGCTGCTAACCGCCGCCCTCTTGACCGGCCCGTTCCGGCTGAAGGCAAAGCCTGGCTGGCAGTGGACGTCCTGAGGGTTTCCTGCGTACGAGCCGTCGTAGAAATCGTTGATGGACACCTCGATCTTTGCTCCTCTTGGGTGAGGCTGCAGGAGAGAGCTGGAACTTAGCCCACCACAACACTGCAGCGTCCACCAGCTCGACTCCTGCACAATAGTCCACCCCGACAACCTTCACCGCTCTTCCAAACTGGTGTCCTGATGCTCCATGCAGCCCGCCCCGCCTTATAACCCACTCCTTCCACCACCAAAACCCAAAGGTCAGAGAAAGTCATCCACCCCAACACCTCCAGTAGTTTGTGTCCTACCCTTCCTCCCAAAATCGTCGTCCAACACCCCACTCGGAATCAGCCGCCCCAACTCTTCTGACCCAAATACAATCTGCCTCTAGTCCAACCAGAGTCTTTCTCAGCCCACAACGCAGACCAAGCCACCCCCCTGCACCAGTGGGTGTCTCACCACGTAGTTGAAGAGGAAGCGCGAGTGCAAGAGTTTGAGGTGCTTGATGAGGCTGTAGAGCTTCCTGCAGTTGATGGTGCACCAGGGGCAGTGCAGGTCGTCCCTGGCCTCCGTCTGCTGCCGCGTGTTGTTGTTGTACTGAAACTGGACCCAGAGGAGGGTCAGACTGGGCGCTCACCCCCGGGAGGTCTTCAAACAGGTCACCTGGTAGAAGATCCTCAGCTTCTGCCGAGGCTCCGCGGACACCTGCTCTGGTCGCATCGGAGCGCTGCAGTGGACCGACTCCTTCCAGGCTTCAACACAAGAGGTCGACGTGTGGCGTTCTTCCATGTGAAGTCTGGGCCAGAGGCGGTGTGACTCACCCAGGGAGGTGTGTGCGGCTCTCGGGCTGCTTCCTCGGCTCTCCTGGGGGGAGTCAGAGTTCCGGGTGGACAGAGGTCTGGTCAGTGGAGGAGAGCAAGCTTCAGGGGAGTTGCTGGTCCAGCGGAGGCTGAACTGCAGAGTGGGACTCTGACAGAAGTTCTGTAGAGGCGGGAGGTTCTGTTGGGACCAGGAGGAGAGTCAGGCTGTGTGGGTCCTAGTGACGGCCGGCATGTGGCCCACCTGCTCGTCCTGCACCGTCTCCCAGCTGACCCGCTTGTGGTTGGCCGCACCCCCCTGAACCTCCTGCATGGAGACTTCATACTCTCCGTCCAACAGCTGCAGATGCCTGAGCGACAAGAAGAGGACGTCCTGATTGCAGTTTGTGGATGCAGGTGCTTCAGCTCGTGTGTGTGTGTGCGTTCACCTGTTCTTGTCAAAAACTGTCATCTGAGCGACAAACATGGTTTCCTCCCAGGGTAACGGGGCCCGCCCCTTCCTGAGCACGCTGTCCTCTGGAAAACACGCCAAGCATCAGAAAGAGAAGACGCAACGCGTGCTCACAGCTGCCGGTGACTCACCTCGGCGCTGGTGCTGGTGAGACTCTCCGTGGGCGAGTCCCTGGTCCTGAGCAGGTCGCGAGGCTCGGAAGAGCAGGGAATACGACCGGACCGTGTGAGAGTTGCTGGACTCAAACTCGCTGCTGGGAATCATCAGAGACGTGGAGGATCCGGGTCGGAGCGGTGGACCAGGGGTGGCGTCCGGGTTGAGGGGAACCTGCTTGGTACCAGCTGGAACCTCCTTGATGGGAGAGCTGACGTCCTGAGAGAATCAAGGAGGACGATCGGGTGTCAGTCCTGAGAGAAGGTGCAGGAGGAACCTGACCCACCTTCCTCTTCTTGTGACAGACTTTCAGCAGCAGAACCTCCAGAGAAACACAGGTCTGGTCGTTCTCACTGTCCTGAGACAGCGTTCCTGGCGACACAGCGGCGGACAGGTTTCACCGAGCTCGCGACCTGGCGAAGGCCATCTTGCTCACCTGACTTGTGGAAGAAGCCGGTGAAGTTGAGCTGCAGGTTTGTCGTCAAGCTGAAAAGGAACGCGGCCAGTTAAGTGTCAACCACTTCCGCTTGGAAAAAATGTGGGTCATCGGCACCTCTTGGAGTCTCTTCCTCCACATCTCCTCTCCACCACCGGCAGCAGGTGATCCACCTTTGATGATCTCCTGGACAGTGAGGATGTGGATGTGTTGAAGTCAGAACTAGGCTTGCTAGCGGGGAACCTTCCCACCAACCTGCCGGCGTTGGTCCTGGAGTTTCTGTGCGACATGTAGCTGAGGGTTCTGTGCAGGAAGATGGGCTGTGGAAGAGCAGAGAAGTCAAACATCCAGTCAGGTTTCGAATGGGCGCACCGGGACTCACTGCGATCAAGTTCCTGGTGCGGAGGAACCTGTAGATCTGGGTTGGCTCTGGAAGTCATGAGTGACAGTCAAGCGTGAGAGGTTCACCGATGACACATCCAGAGTGGGCTGTTCACCTGACACTCATGTTAGCTCACTAGTGACTCACTCTCGAAGGCCTGGAGGAACAGCGCGTGCTCGGCCTGGACCTGCTGCACCGCGACGGCCGCCGGCTGAGCCGCCTGCTTGTGTGGAGCCATGCAGGGGGTGAGGCCGATGGCTGCTAACCGCAGAAACTGGCCGTCCCACGCCGCCGCAGAGGCAGCATCACAGGATCGAGGGCGCCGCTGTGGAGCGAGAGGCCGGAGACGGAGGTGGGAAAACCGAGCAGCAGCAGCAGCTGCTGCTCAGGCTAACCTGTTAGCACGCCACGAAGCGACGGGGAGGGAGAGAAGTCGAAGGTCGCTCTAACGGGGTTCAATTCGGATCCCAGCACAACGAGGTTTTCGCTCTTCGGAACCGGCCAGGAAGCGTCCGACCACGTTCGTCAAGCGCACGCGTGTGGATCTGGCGTGTCTCTCCAAGTGAATCCGGTCCATCCAACTTCTTTTACTCCCAGTCATCTGAACCGTATTCATCCGACCAGACATCAAGCGTAATGACCTCCATCATCATCATCATCATCATGCGTGCGGAGCTCCAAGAAATGCATTTGAAGTAACAGACCGCATGCTGTAGCTTAAGCTTTTATTTTGGAAGTGAACCGTTGCATCCGGTGTTTTATGAAACTTTACTCGAGCTGTGAAGACGCTCGTGTCGTGTCAAAGATCCCGCCTTCATGCTGCTTTATCCAATCAGCGAGGTTGTTTGTAAAGTGTGGCTTAGTGATTGGATGCTAACTATGGTTCGTATCGACAGCGTCAGACACCGTCAAATATCAAATCCATATTGAAATTGGTATCGGTAAATCTCAGTTACAACCTCATGGATTTATTAAAAAAAAAAAAAAACCTCTGCACAACTAACCTGACCAGACAGACGAAGAGGCTCTGATCAGAGTCTCTAATAGATGACAAAGCTCTTCAGTGTTTTATTATCCAACATTTATAACTGAATGAACTTGTTGAAAGACACTGGTTCTTGTCTGGCCTTGGGCGTTATAATTATCAGACAAAACACTCACACAAGTTCACATTTATTGATCAAACACTTTCCCTTTTAAAGATGTCGTTGTTTCGCACAACACACACAACAGCGCCACTACTTGGTGACAATGAGGAAGAGCAGTATGACAGCAGAGATTCTGCAGGAGACTGAACCACCTGAAGCTTCCTTTAAAGCCAGAAGGTTAATAAATAATATTAGACGCCAGACGAAATTAAACAGTGATCGTACGTGGACTTGTTTTGTTCTCTGAGGATCTTCGTCGAGATGACTCTCAGGTGACCTGCAGGCTGATGACCTCAGCTGACTGGTCGTCCAGGCGACGAACATGATCTCAGCTCCTTCGCCGGGCGTCAGTGTTTCCTCCACAGGATGTAGGTCAAGAGCAGGACGAGCCCGGCCGACAGCCCCGCGATCACAAACTGGTGGATGGACAGCACATTCTCCAGCGCGTGGATCCGCTCCTCCATGGCGCTGGTGTGGAAGTAGTCGTAGATGCCAGCGGTGATGCTCCATATGGCCCACACGGCGTCCACCACTAGGGGCATTGTGGCGGCGCCGCGGATCAGACCTACGTGTCAGAGGCTGGAAGGAGATGATGGAGAGGAACCAGATCATCATTTTCATCAGAATCCAAATCCCCTCAAATCAGAAGAAAAACGTGCAGCAATCGAGCTAGTGCTAGGCGAAGTATCAAGCAAAACATATAAAGGTCACAGAGCTTTATGTTGACCTGACAATGGCCACACCAGCAGTACCACTGCAGTACATGTTCTGCTCGTCTGAAGCTCCATCTTTGGCTCCAAAACCAAGCAAACCATTCATTTCGGGGACGCACCCATCAACACGTCACGTCATCAGCACCTGGATCTGGAACCAGAACAGGTCCGACATGGCCTGCGGTGCTAACACGTTAGCCGCAGCTATCTGCACTGGTGTCAGCAACACACTTACGTCATCGGGTCTTCGGTCTCCCAGACTGGGGAAGTGCAGTGATTGCAGAAGGGACGGACGGACCCTCGGTCAGCACACCCCCGGACCTTCTTCTGCCCCCCCCCCCCCCCCCCCCCGCCCCCGTGTCGGGAGAGCGGCGAGGAATCACTTCCGGGAGCAAGTGCTGGCAAACCAATCGTCAAGGGAAGTCGGTGCCGTTTCAGCGGCTCTGGATACAGAGGAAGGTCGATGTTGAAGAGGACCCGCTGTAGGAACCGGGAAGGCGTTTTAGACACGTGTTCCCTTGTATGATCAGAGCCAACGAACGACCCAAACAGTATTTCACGTTTGCCACTCACCTTGCTCTAAGTGGAACGGAAACACATGTATTTCTACGTGACGGTGCTTCTGGTTTGTCTGTAAAGGCGCGTTCAAAAAGCGCCGTGTGAGAGCATGTAGACTACCAGGCGCGGTGGCCAAGTGGTAAGGCGTCGGTCTCGTAAACCGAAGATCGCGGGTTCGAACCCCGTCCGTGCCTGCGGTGTGTGCTGAGCTACAAGCTCCGTTTTTCTTTTAACGTGTGTCCTGCTGAAACAGGGAGACCCAAGCGTTCATTCCTGCCACTTGCCACCGGTCTAAATCCGCTAGCTGCCTCGCTAACTTGATCCATTCAGTAGACTGCAATTCCGTTTCTTTACTGTGAAACACATTTGTGTTCGTCCGGCACTAGGACCCGGGTGACGTCACACCGCGCCGGTCGCTCCAACATGGCGGACCATAACAAGCCTGGAGACGACCGAGACATTTATAATGAAGTTATGAGGTGTGTGTGTTTAACAGCCGAATTTGGACTCTTTTATAACGAATGCAACTATGACTCTTTATTGTGATGACGTCCTCAGCTGTTCGTTTGACAGTTTTAGTTGCACGTGCAGTGTACCGTGTGTCACTATGACCAGCCAGTTAAACGCTGTAAACATGCCTCCTGGCAAACGGTGCACACAAGGGTGTTTATGAGCAAACACCATAGGACTGACAGCGAGAAGTGCGTTGGTTGAATTACTCTGCTACAATTCTTATTGTCTTTCAGTTTGGTCGCCCCCTGTTGGCCAGCGAAGGTGTCTATACAAACGTAGTTCATTTGTATCATCGTTGTTTTGTGTCATTGCAGCCCGTCTGAGTTGTTTGCCGCTCGCAACCGCAGCCACAAGATTCCTGTGAGAGGTCAGAAGGAGTTCTATCCCAACGACTCGGTGGAGCAGCGGCAACGATTGGAGCACAGTCTGGAGGAGCACTTTGCTCTGATGGCAGAGGAGCGGGTGGAGAGGCTGTGAGTACAAGTCTGGATGGAGCCCTCCCTGACAAGCGGCATCTGTTGCATGATGCGATGTTCACGCCACAGAGGAAACCTGGTCAGGGGAAGGTGGGATCCTGCGGAGAAGATCGTGGAGCTCCAGTCTCCTGCTGTGAGTTTTAGTCTGGAGGAAGTTCATCTCACATTTCTCGTTGATTCCGTGGCGCGTGCGTTTGTTCAGGGAAAGTTCTGGCAGACCATGGGTTTCTCATCCGAAGGCAAACAGCTCCTGCTCCCTGAGGAAGCTCTTCACCTCATGGAGTGTGTGAGTGGCTCCAAACACATGACGGTCTAGAGACAGGTGCAGGACACACTTGACCTCTGACCTCTCTGCAGGGCAGCGTCCAGGTCTTTTACCAGGACCTCCCGATGTCCATCCAGGACGGCTATGAGAGGTTTCTGTCCTCCAGCACCGTCAGCCTGCAGCAGTACCAGGTGTCACTCTGAATCCATGCCCTGATGCTCGTGTGACCTGTCCTCACCTGGGCCTTGTTCTGGTCTCACAGGTGTACGGTCACCTGAAGAGGCTCGGCTACGTGGTCCAAAGGTTCCATCCCGGGTGAGACAAAAAAAAAAAATCACAATTTAAATTGAAGGAAACCTGAGAGAGTTTGTTTTTTACCTTCCACCCGACAGTTTGGAGCCGACATCTTACGCCCGACAGCTGAACCTTTCTCTCTCCCGAGAGCGAGCGGCAAGAACATTGAAGAGGAAACGCAGCACCAGTGTGACCAGCAGGTGGCTTTAATTTACATCAGGGGTTCTTTCCCAGAACAAATGGGCCCGGGGCCCTTTCATGTCATAGAACTCATTCATTACTCTTCATTCATCTGTGATCGGCTTACATGTAAACAGACCAAAACCTTGTGAAATGACATGAAACCATGTGATCATCGCCAAGATATTCGTCATCGAAAGGTCCAACCAGCAGCAGAACCAGGTGCAAGGCATATTCATCCGATTTACTAAAGAAAAATAGAAAAAAAAATACACTTGATGTAAACTGTTGAGAAAATAGGAAAAACTGAATAAAATTCTGAATAAAATAAATATAATAAAACCAAAAACTTTTGTTGGCCCTCCAGGGGACGCTAGCGGCCCAACCGTGGGTCCCGGCCCTGTGCTAAAGAACCATGGCTTTACACAACCGTCACTGAGCTACTGAACGAATGTCTGGGTGACTCTGTGTTGCAGCTGCAGTCCAAGTCCAGCAGCCAGCGAGCCACCTGCGGCCACCTCGTCCGCAGGTGCAGGCAGGTCATGGTGGACGGCAGAGAAGGCTGAAGAGCAGGTGGAGTCAGGCCACGTCCCTGAGCGCTCATCACGTTGGGACGCCGACATCTGCTTCCCTGACCTGGGCTCCGGTGACGTTGGCCTGGCCTCCCTGAGCTCCCCGGATCCTTCGCTGCTGCCCGGCGCGCTGACTGTCGGCGTGTGTGACGTCACTCGCTGGACGCAGAGAATCAACCTGCGGAAGGTGAAGTCGTCGGAGAAGGAAGAGGAGCGAGCCCGTGAGGAGAGGCTGCGCAGGGGAGACGTCAACACCGACCACGAGGTTGGCAGGAAACCACATCACACTTGGCGGTCATCATGACATCATCACTGCAGGTCCGGCGCTGCAAGAACTGGGCAGAGTATCGAGAGCTGCTGCAGAGACGGAGCAGGTCCAGCCAGGGTCTTCCAGAACACCTGTGGAACGGCGAAGTGACTCCGCTGCACGATCCAAGAGCCTCCATCCCGACCCGTGAGTCCGCCCTGGTTTTCAAACATGCCGTGGGCCGCAGTCAGAGCATGACCTTCTTCAATGTTCAGGCCAACTTCTGGAGAAACTTCGTGTGATCCCAGCCACGAACCTGTTGGAGGGGGCGTCCATGTAAGCTGGTCCTGGTGACCTCATATGCACACACACACACACACACACGTTTGTATCTCCGTCTTTGTGGGGACCTCTCAACCTTTTCCGCGGCCTCTCATCCAAGACAAATGGCGGAACTTAAACAGGAGTCTAAACCAAACTTAAACTTATGTACAGTACTCCTGTCAGGTCTTCATCCTCAAGCCGAGGCTTGGATTTGTGGGGTTATCTGAAATAAATCTAGCTTGAATGAATGTTGTTCCTGCAGGATCAATGCGTCGGACGAGTGGAGGATCAGTTTCAGCGTGTTCCAGCCCGAGATGGCGTCTGACTTTAAGAAGAGCAAGCCGGGGCTGCCGGGCTGGAGGGTGTGTGTGTGCAGGTGAGCTTGTTGTGAGAGGCAGACACGCACGCCTCTTTGTTCCGACAAACACCTGCTGGCTCGCTAATGAGCGCGATTGTCGTCCGGAGAATCTGATCCATTCTTTCATTCATTCATTCTCTCATTATCATCTCCCTTTACTCAACACTGATGACTCATGTGTATTGAAGCTTCGGGTTCGTTTTCGGAGCGACGATGATGTATTAGTTAATCTGTGAATATCTTTTCAGTTGTGGAACATTAATAATGCCCTCAGCACATGTGAGACAGAGAACTCCAGCTTATTCCGATTTTAATTCTACAGTGAGAAAACAGACTCCTCCGGAGACAAAGTTCATGTGTCATGGCTCGTTACTTTTTGCTGTTGCAATGCTGTTGTGTTCATGTCATGTGAATCATGGCGTTTTTTCCCCTCCCCCTGTTCACCACACGTCCGTCTGTTTCTACTTATTCAAATCATTTCTTTCTTGAGTGGAATCACCACTTGTCCTTATTAAAACCCACCCCTCTGCTGTCCTTCACAGTTTCTCGGGTCCAGTACCGGACCTGCGTGCGCTGAAGCAGCTGAGCCACCAGAGCGGCGACGTCCCGCTCGTATTTGCTGTGGTGGACTTTGGAGACATTTCCTTCTTCACCTTCAAAGACTTTCAGCTGCCCATCGACATCTTTCCCTGACCTCTTCTGCGTTCAAATAATTTTTCTTCAATTCAGACTCTCAATTCAAAAGTGTCTTTCATTTCTCCTTGGTTTTTTTGGCGAGTCTCCGCAAATGGTGTCAGAAGTGGGTTGGTCACTCAGTGTGAGGTTCCAGGTGGTCGAACTTTAGTGTCTGCCGGAAGCGAAACTCACCCGGCAACAGCAGTGTCACAGGACGCACTTCAGTTGTTATGAAAAGTTTGAATTTAAATATCAGACCTGTGGATCCGCTGCTGATGTCACAGACGGGTCTGGTGTTGACTCTGTACCACAATTAAACCCAACAGGTGATCACAGCTGGGCGGGACCGGAGGTCCAGTTACGGCTCTCTTGTTCTCTGGAGTTTATTTAAGCAGCGTGATGTTTGAACTGTTGATGAAGTGGAGAAGACGATGTCGCCCGTCTGGACGGTCGCTGTGGTGGCGCTCTCAGGTCAGCTGGTTTCTTGTGTCTCTGTTGATGGGGTTTTTTTCGTATTAACGAATAAAAGCAAGTGCATGTAAAGTGTTGCCGGGGTCGAGGTAGTCACAGTATTTGGACATTTATTTTTTAAGCTTAATTTAGCAATTGATAATGAAAATGACATTTTCATCACCTGACACTTTCAAAATGAAGCAAAAAGATTCTTAACAAGCGACTGGAGTTGTGCGTGACTCAGCGAGTAAAGCGCCGATGTTTGAATGCTCATTGTCAGCTACTCCAGTTCGGCCTCATCTGGGTGATGCAGGTTGCTGTGCAACTTTTCTGACGGGATAACTGATGGAGTCCTTACTTTATCTCACTTCTCTTTACTCTTGGCCTGCTTGAGACAATCATCCCTTTCCATCAATGAAGCAATGAAAGCTGCAGCTGGCGACTGAAACATGTGAACGCTGCGACGATACAGGCCTCTGATTTGCGCTGATGTTTCCCATGTCTTTTGACCCGTCGATCTATTTCGTGTGGAACATTCCGAGTGCAAAGCGCTCAAGCGGACAGCGCGTGGCGGTGGCGCTGCAGAGCTCCCGAAACGCGCCGATTGACGTGATGAAGAAACCTCCTGAAGGTTTTCTTCTGGAATACATTCTGAGTTCTGCTGTTGACAGACAGACCTAAGCAAACAAACGGAGACTCTGAGAGTGGCGCCGGAGACGAACGTGTTTCTTCCTTGTCTTAGCGTTGGTGGTTGTTTCCGGTCACCTGAACCTCAACTGTTCCTACATGGGTCTAACCCAGTACCTGAAGCTGACCTCCGCCACCGATGACCTGTCCATCATCCGGCCCGTGTTGGACTGGCGCCATGCCACCGTTGTATCGGTCGACATGCTCATCTACGGCATCCTGGGAGTGGTGAGGCCTGTCTTCCGCTTCAACTTGGAGAACTGAGGTCACCAACACTTGGTTCTCTGCGCCTCCAGGATGAAATGACTCAGACGGTGACGACGCACGTCTGGATCCTGGTGGTTGGTGACACACGCCGTGGTCTTTCACTGAAACCGACGTGTTGAGGTGAATCTGTTGACAGGGCTGGACGAATGAGATCCTCACCTGGAATGCGTCGGAGTTCTGTGGGATTAGCAGCCTCAGCGTTCCCAGGACCATGATCTGGAACCCCGACCTCTACATCTTGGAGGAGTAAGCCTTCCTGAGCGTGTGGGGGTGAACGTTGTCTGTGGTTACCAGCTTGAATTGTGGTATCTTCCTATGATGCAGCGCATCTGACAGCGGGACTCTGGTCAAGGGCCCCATGGTGATTTTGGACTCCATGGGGGAGGCTGCCAGCTTCATCACAGGAAAACTCACCACCGTCTGCTCACTCAATCTTCGGCTGTACCCCTTCGACATCCAGAATTGTAACATCTCCTTCATGTCCCTGAGCATGAGCGGTGAGCTGTGACTTTCAAACACAGCTGCCTGCGTCTGTGAGCCGCACTTTAACCCTTGAGCCAGGCACTTCATTTGCATAGAGTCTGGTGAGAACGTTCAAACAGACGTGAGAGGCAACGCTGTCCTCATGACAGAGTGTGCTCTAAAAATGAGGTTGGCTCAAGGCAAAAAAATGAGCATAATAATTAGCCTTGTTTATTTTAGTCAACACAAATGAGTAGGCTGTCACGACAACAGGAAGCAAGCTATATTTTTGTATTCAAATGTGGTGGAGATGCAAAAAGAAGTATGAATCCAGGATGCTGAAAAGTAGCAGAAGACTTGTGTCATGTACATTTTTCCGCCCATTTTCCACACCGTTGACTTTTTCCTTAAGTTTCAGTTGAGTATTTTTTAGGACAACTTTCCTCTAACTGGACCAAAACCATATGAGATGAAATGGCCGTTTCTGATGCCTCACCGATGTGAAAGTTGATGTTGAATGTTCACCAGAGGACGAGCTGCGGCTGGGTTTACTGAAGGAGGAGGTGATTAAGAAGCAACTGTCCTCCAAAGTTCTAATGACTAAAGGGGAGTGGGAGCTGATCGAGATGGACGTCCTTCAGTCTTGGCAGGAAGGAATCATGAACAAGAGCCAGCTCAGATACAAGGCGAGAAGAAGTCCTCACTGTTTGAATGTATTGAAGCTCAGCAGGTGAGTGGAAGCCTCGGCCTCACCTCCACGACCTCTGTGACCCTCAGGTGACTCTGAAGAGGAAGCCCATGCTTCACATCATCAACTTCATCGTGCCCCTCTTCTACCTTCTCATCCTGGATCTGGCCTCCTTCTTCATCTCTCATTCCTCGGGTGAGAAGCTGAGCTTCAAGGTCACGGTGCTGCTGTCCATCTCCGTGCTGCTGCTGATCCTGCAGGACATGTTGCCGTCCACTGAGGACCAGCTGCCTCTGATCGGTGAGCCGGCCTCTGTGGCCACGCGTCGCACTCTCCGGTGCCTTCGTTGCAGCCGTCTGTCTCCTCCGCAGCTTCGTACTGCATCGGTATCTTCGCCTTGGTGGGGGTCAGCCTCCTGGAGTGCATGCTGATGTGCTTCCTGTGCAACCTGGACGAGTTGTGCGCCAAAAGGTCACAGAAGAGGGGCAGCTCTGACAAAGACATCCACACTGGTGGTAAGTGCTTCTTTTGTGGTGGTAAAAAGGACGAGGAGTCGGACTGACGGAGTTGCTAGTTTGTTCCACAAGCATAATAAAAGGCAGGGCCAGGAGCTGCTGGAGGCTCCGAGGAACAGCCGCAGATGTCGAGCAGTCTTCTTCATGAGACAATGACAAGTACGCAAATGCAGTATAGACAACTTTATTGGACCAGGGTGCGAGGAACTAGCACTTCTTTACACCGTCGAACGTGTTGCCTACTCCTCAGTAGGAAATAGGTTGTGGGCCAGAGACTCTTCGAGGGCCAAGGCCTCGTTGTCCCACTGGATGCTTCCATTCCACAGGTTGTCGTGAAACTGGTTGAGTCCTGCGATCAGAGCGATGGTTTCTTCCTGCTGCATGACCAGGAGGGCCGACTTCTCCTCCTCCCACTGGCGCTTCTTGTTCTCCAGTTCCTCGTGGGCCTTGTTCAGACTGGAGACCAAACCAAAGGTCTCAAGGTGATGCTTCTCCATGAGCGAGGACTTCTCCCTTGCCCACTGGTATTTCAGATCGTTGAACTCTTCGATGGCCTTTCCCAGTTGAACGTTCACCGCCTCCACTTCTTCCTTCTGCCTGGAGTATAGCCGCAACTTCTCTTCCTCAAATTGGCTTTTCATCTCCTCAAGATCTTTGCGAGCCAAGCTGAGCTGTGCGATCAGATCAGCCATTTTATCCTCCTGCTGGGCCAGCAGAAGAGACCTCTCTTGTCCCCATTGGCTCCTCTCCACATCAAAGTTGTCTTTGGTTTTGGCCAGACTGCTCTTCAGGCTGGTGATTTCCTCCAACCCCTCTGCAATTTTGACGTTAGCCTCAGACTTCTGAAGCGCCAGGATGTTTATTGTCATCTTCACTTGTTCCAGGAAGTCCTCCCTCTCTTTGGAGAGGCGGTGGGTCTTCTTCCGCTCCACGTGGAGGATCCTTTTGATGCTCATCTCAGGGCTCGTGTCACAGCTCATCGGAGGATGCTCATTAAATCTGACGTTTGGAGAAGGTGTCTGCGGCTGTTCTTTGCCGGAATCTGCCGTCTCTTCAGAGCCATGTTGGGACTGAGGGATTGACCCTGTTGGAGTAAGAGTCTTGTGAGCTCCACCACTCTGTTCCAGTCTTTGCTTTTTGAGAGGCTTGTTCTCACATGCAATGTGATGGGCGCATGGGCCTTCCTCATCCACCGCGGTGTCTTCTTGAGACCTTCTGGAGATCTTCCACTCAAAGTCCTCTGCTTTACGGGATTCCATCTCGGACGGGTGGACAGGCTGGAGGTCAGCAACAACTTGTCTGGAGTCTGGCAACACCAGCACTGCGCCGGCCCGGCGCCTGTCACAGAGGCAGCTGCTGGCCACTGTGATGTCACAAACGCCAGGGTCGTAGTGACTCAGAGCCCTGCCTTTGAGTGGCTGTGTGCTGTCCTTTGATGTCAGACACTGTCTTAGTGGAGAGTTGAAAGACACAAGATTGACCTGTCATGTTCTAGTGTTCTGTTCTGAGAATCCATAAGTTCCAGGGCCTCCGGACGACAGCTTCTGATTCTGTCTCTCCGCTCGCGACCATCAGAACCAGCAGTCGTCTCAGAGCAAGTGGACCTAAAGTTGAGGAAGCCGGCCCCTCCGTCAGATCGTGACCTGCTCGCCATGATCCTGCAGGAAGTGAAGACGGCGGAAGAGGCAGTTGTCAACGCTGAGAAGACGACGGGCTGCTACGCAAAAGTAGCAAGAATCATCGACATCATCTTCTTTAGCCTCTATTTGCTGACCGTCGTGGTCTTCTTCACTTCCTTTTACTTTTATTGGGTTCCGTCTGGTTTCTTTGATTGATCTCTCTGATGTGGTCTTCTCCCCCTCCTCTTCACTGAGTAGCTGTAGCTGATGGACTTCTTTCCAAATGAGTATCAAGTGGGGACGAGAGCTTGTCTGGACACTGTGTAACTGTTGGGTCTGAGCTGAAGAAACACTCCTACTGCTCGGTCACGACTGACGTTAAAACGGCAAGAAAGACATCACAGTTGAAGGGACACGATGGAGATCCACCTGCGTCCCGCTGTGGTTTGACTTGGCCAGGCAGCAGATCCCAGTTACCTACTCCCAAGTCACAAGACCGTTTCCGCCATTTGAGTTTGGAAACGGATGAAATCAAAAACATGTCTAACCCCACCGTTGTTCTGCTGTAACGTGTTTTACATTGAACTGGAGCGATATGTGTCGAGAATCAGAGCTGCCGGAAGCGTCAAGCTCAAGAGATGATTTCTAGTGTTGAACCTTCAAAATAAAGCGGTGTGCAGACGCTGTCCACAGTACATGGCTAACCGTACAGTTCTTAGTTTGTAGGTCAACCGGAAACGTGGTTGTTTACGTCGCCGCCTCCGCTAGCTAGCGGGGCTGCAGACTTACTGTCGCTTGTTGATGTGGGGGGATGTCGACCCGAGTCTCCGTCAAGCCAATAAACAGCACATGGTTGCGGGCCCAATGCTTGCTGGTTTGATGCCGGCGTGCTAGCCGCCCCGCTGCACTTCCACTGGGCTGGCGGCCCCGACACGCCTGTTAGCTGGGCGGCTATTAGCGTCGAGGAAGCAGGTGAGTTGGGTTCAGTCTCTCGGGAGGGTGTTGGACACAGCCGCGCGGCCGCCCAGGTACCGTCCCGCAACACTCTTTTCACTGCCGCTCGTCGACTACTACGTAGCAACACTGGAGCTCACGTGGAGACTCGGTGAACACATTACGTTCCGAAGTGTTTGTTTTGCGCACTGACCCACGTATGATTAAACCGTTTTGTGGTCTTGTCATCTCTACGTTGATAAGCGAAGCTGACCACATTACTGTGGCATCGGTACACAACATGTTTTCTCGTCACACAACACACAGGCAGTGTAGAAATGCTGTGCGCGTGTCCGATCATAAGAGACGCAAAGCAGCCCAAACGTGCTCGAAAATGCTTTGGTCGATCCATACTACTATTGCGTGACGGCCGATTATGTGACTATGTAAGTCTTCGTCTGCTGGACAAACTCCGGACATGAAGCCTTGCTGCGCTTGCAAAAATGACGTCATCAT
The DNA here is from genome assembly GCF_027744825.2 of Synchiropus splendidus. Taxonomy (NCBI): domain Eukaryota; kingdom Metazoa; phylum Chordata; class Actinopteri; order Syngnathiformes; family Callionymidae; genus Synchiropus; species Synchiropus splendidus. The sequence continues at coordinate 17,805,142 of NC_071352.1, read as the reverse complement.
GGTCATATGACTTCTGGAGACGAAGTGACTAAAGTTCATCACCTGCTCCAACATCGGGCTGACTCGTCGCTGTGTCACGGCTTTGGTTTATGCAGATTTGTGGTGAAAACCAAACAAACCAGGAGTTCTCATTGGCTGTTTCCTCATTCAGGGACGCACCATGGCGGGTGGAATCACTGAGACCGGAGAGCCCTACTCTCCTTTTGTGAGTCCCACACACACTCACACACACACACACACACACACAGAGTTGATAACTGACATGTGCACGTACTGCTCTGTGTGTTTTCTTCTGCACATGTGATCAGTTTGTCTCCGTGTCTCCTCCGTATTGTGTGCCTGTGTGTTGGTTGTCCTTATTTGATTTACTGTGCTTGTGCATGGTCCTTCAGATAGAAAGTATGGCAAGTTTGTTGGTGCTCGAGTGACTCCTGACACGTCTGGCTTCCTCTGGTTTCTTGACTTCTGCCTTCCCCCCGTGTTGGCCAGAGTCAGAGCAGGATTTTCATCTTCTCCTGTTGGACACACCTGGACCTGACACGGTTGATGTGAAGCTCGGTGCTTGTTGCATGGTTAGAAGTTGGAGCTGAATGAGAAGTCACGGCCGACCCGCTCAGATGTGTCGAAGGGTGTCTAGCGTGCTATGAAACCGAAACTGGAATCTGCTGATCTCATCATTTGTCTAACACCAAAGTGGAGCGTGTGTGAGGAAGTGGGAGTGCAGACGCCTGATGTCGGAGCTGCTCAACCACCTGCCCTTTCAAGCCTGGTCACTGTGCCGTTGCCATGACGATGGTGACTGATTTACTTGATCGAGTGACTTGGTGCTAATGCGCCTGTTTTCAGAAAGTTTCCATGTAGTCAGCTCTGACTTGCTTGTGTGTATGTGTCCGTCTGGGTGGCCATGCTTTGCCATGCTTGTGAGTTTTGGGCCTGTCCTCACCAGGTCTAGAGGGTTGAAATGTGAGTGAGTGAGTGAGAGAGAGAGAGAAAAGTCTTCATTTGTACAATAAGTGCAAAATGTGAAGCAACCCTCCTGAACAATGGCAAACTGATGACAGTAATGCTGAAGCCTTTTTTCAGTTCAGGTTCTTCCAACTGGACCTCTGGCCTGCAGCGATTCATCTGCCTGTCCTCCGCTCTCCTCCAGGTGGGGCTAGTGTACATGTTCAACCTGATCGTTGGCACTGGTGCTCTGACCATGCCCAAGGCCTTCGCCAGCGCCGGCTGGGTGGTCAGCGTCGCGCTCATCACCTTCCTGGGCTTCATGAGGTCAGTCGGACTGCACCGTGAGTGACTTGTGTCCAGAGAACTGCTGAAGAAGAGGAGTGTGTTTCCTCTCTTTTCAGCTATATGACGACCACGTTTGTGATTGAGGCGATGGCGGCTGCGAATGCGCAGCTGCGCTGGAAGAGGAGGGAGCAGGAGGACGTGAGTGTTACCTGCTCTGCAGCCCAGTGCTCGGCGCACATTTTGGCAGATTTGGTGGAACATCATCTTGTTAGATGCACGTTTCACTCAAAATTGTATCATATCAACCGTTATTGCGACTGAATTGTGGCTTCTGTGTTTAAAAAAACAATGTGTATTTGCAAAACAAAGGAGTCACTGACCAACTGCCTCATTCGGGAGGATGAACACACAGCCCTTTGAGAATGAGAGCAACAGAGCTTCACAGGGATGAGAATTCCAGTTGTCAAGCCATGAGCTTTTATACATGTGTTGTTTGAACGAACGAACGAACGAATGAATGTTGTGGTTGTGACAGTGTAGAAAACCTTCACAGCTGATACACCTACAAGGTTGGACACACCATGGCCTGTAGTGAGGGAAGGAATCATTATAAACATGTCTTTATTATTATTATTTTAATGAACCGGGCTCAGCCAAGAAAAACAATTGCCCAGGGCACCCCTCCATTTCAAAGTGTTCATGTCCGTTAACGTGACTCAGATGCTTGTTTTTTTGTTGTTTATCAAGTTATTTTGGTACAAATAGATGTTTCCAGCTTTGTTTTTTTACAGCACAAGTTTTTGGTTGTCAGTCTTTGACGTGGTGCGTTGGGAGGGGGAGGGGTTGGGGGAGCCTGACTCTGTGGCTTCATGTTTTGTTTGGGTACATGTTATTGGTGTTATTTAGTTGGCAGAATTCTTTTAATTTGTCTTTCAAACGCAACAAAACTTCCTGGAGGCGAAGCACATTTTAGACTTCTGAATCTACTGAGAAAGAAATTCCTCGGTCGAAAGTGGACCAGAGGCCTGCAGACGCTGAGAGATCTCAGAGGTGTTGGCAGGTCTCTTTGAGGAAACGGAAGGTTTTCATGGCTGGGCTGCCAGCGCCCTCGCATCACTCCTTCATCAGACACCACGCACATCCCGACGACACGGCGCCGTTATCTGCTGTCACTCCTCATCGGCACTTCCTGGTTCACCTGCCGCTGCTCGATGGCATGGGATGAGATGAGATGAAAAGTGACGTGCACTGTTCCCGTCATTTGGCCTCTCAATCCTCGGACGTCTCTCCAGCTGCTGCATTTCATTTCCAGATGTTGTCCTGTGCCGGCGCCGCTGATCAACATTGTTAACGTGTTTATGTGGCGGGAAGTAAAGCGCCAGCCAATCACAGCACAGTCGATCTCTGCAGGTCAACGACAGCGAACCAGCCTCGGAGTATTCGGACGACGACGACGACGATGTCATAGACCCGGGCCGATCGGAACCAGAGACGAAGCCCATCCTGTCAATCCGTGAGTCGCTGAAGCAACGATTGTTCATTCCTCGCTACTGATTCATACCCCCGCCCCCCAGAGCGCTCCGGTCACGTGGATCACTTCGACATCGTGGAGCGGGTGGAGATGGGTCAGATGGCGTCCATGTTCTTCAACAAAGGTAACGCCGCCTCTTGCTTATCCTGCCGGCTCCGCCCCCGTTGTGTGAGTGGTTAAAGTGAGGCGCGCTGAGGGAGTCTGCAGCTCCATGGTCGCCGCGGCGACCTGTCTCTCGTCTAATTGAAGCTAGTTAAATATGAATAAATAGCCATTAGTGGTAATGACTTGTGTGGGCCGTAGGGGACATAAATCCTCGGCTGTGTGGGGGACTGCTAATGGAGCTCAGGTACAGTGCGAGTCTCCTTGAAGCAGCGTGCCCTTCCTCCTGTGGCCCTGAATGACTCCGGACACTTGTGTTGCCTGGCCGTGTGACTCAACAGTCTGCGGCACGGCTCTCATCTGCATGAGAGCTTCCGCTCGGCAGGTGGTGCTCTCGCCGCACCTGGTCCTGTTCTCGCTCCTCAGTGTGCGTGCGTGCGAGCGAGTGAGAGAGCGGTGTGGCGCTCTGCCAGTTAGAGGTGAGAAGAATAAGAGCCCGGCGTGGACGACCTTCCCCGCCGCCAGGCAGCGTGAGCAGGCGACACACGTGCAGGAATCGATCGCTTAGTAGAAAAGACTTTTCTCTCCAGCGCCGCCTCCACGTGCGACCACCGCGCCGCACCCCGGTGACTTTAATCACAAATGAATTAGATGGGCAGCCGTCCGAGGAAGGATCAGCTCGCAGGCTGGCGTCAGGCCAGTCTGGTGTGGAAGTGGGGTTTGGTCCACTGCTCTCAGATCGGTTTTTCTTTTCTTATTTTTGGTACATATTTTTATTAGAGGATATGACGTGTTACAATTATAATTACAATTTCAGACCACAATCAAAAAAAAAACTTGATGTCATTCTTTTTTTTTTCCCTAAAATAGAACACACAAACAAAATAAATTGTGACAACAATAAAATAAACAGTTTACAATAAAAAAATGAACAATGAAATACACCAAATAAACAAAACATTGAACAAACAAAATCTAAATGATAAATATAAATATATGTATAAAAAAATATGGAGGCCGAAATGGAAACTGGACAAGGTAATCTTGCGCATCAGAAACGGTGAAATTCAAATCTCTGACCAGGAATGAGTCTAAGGACTAGGGACTCAAGTCAGCTGAAACAGGTAAGAAAAGGTTGCCATTTACTGAAAAACTTGCCAGTATTACCCTTAATTGGATGCTTGATTTTTTTTTTCCAACCAACCAAAAACCTGACAATACAAGTGTTATAGTGTGTAATATGTTGACATTGTTTCCAAGTAATGTTCCCTAAAGCGGCGGCGTGATGGGCAGGATCGAAACATCTGGGTTCAATGACGAGGTGAGGTATTGCACTGATCTGAGGTGGTCTGATGGCCGTGCTTTTAGATAGCTGTATCCTATAGAAGACATTCAAGTGAGTGCAGGTGAGTCAGGTACTGAGTGCTGCTTCCCACCGTTGCTCTTTTAACCTGATGCCACGTCTGTCCTCCCAGGTCTCTCGTGACTTGCTCTCATGTCTGCTGAATTTTGAAATGACTGACTTTTGTTCTGGTTTGACTTTCAAAAAGTCATCCAACTCTTAGTCTGGCGGTAGAGGAGGACATGTAGGAAATGGGATCTGTTTTTCCCACGCGCGCTCCAGAGCCATTGTCATGATCATCGTCATGTCATGAGAATCAACCTTGTCGTCAACCTTGTCACCAGTCGCGACATTCACCACGATTGACCATCATCGGTGTCGTCGTAGAGACGGCTGTGATCACTTCCCAGTGTGGGCCGCATGAGCAGCGGTTAAATGGAAGGTTGTCATCGTCATGTTACTGCAGCTGTCTCAGTCAGCGTCTTCATCGCTGTCACATTAGCACCATGACCTTTAGCATCGTGGCTACATCATTATATTGGTAACATTGTATCATCGTCGTGGTAATGTGAGCATTATTTTAGCCAGGTGTCAATAACAAACTTGCTTCAGCCTCGCATCACAAAGGTTGCGTGTTGGATTCCTGTCTGGGGCTCAGGCCTCAGCCGTTATATTACCACAGCAATGTCATATCGATGTGGTTCTAATGTTGTCGGCCAGAGCAGGACCAGTCAGCGCGAGCCGTTTGCTTCACTGCTGTGACGGACAGGTGATCACCTCTGTCTGACTCTGTCTCTCACTCAGTGTCCGCTGTGATTGGGCCGAACTTCTTGTGAAGCAGCTCAGCACAGGAAGAACTGAATATATCTCCTGCTCTCAGAAACAAAGCCAGTCTTTGAAATCCTTTCCTCCGTCGTCTCTCCTTGTGTTGCTTGAGCTTTAGTTAGAGAGTGGGCTTCACATCCCGCTGGAGAGCCCTGGTCAGGACTGTTGGTCTTCTGAGAGTCCTTCCTGGCTGATCAGACCCACAGTTCTTGAAGCCCTGCTGAGCAATGTCACGCACTTGCTCTGCACCATGAACAGCTACAGTTTTGCCTGACGCTCTGGATCATGGTGAATCATGAGTTCTACCAGTCTGGACTCCTGGGTTCCGTTCTGTACTATGGATGGGCCTTAACTTATCCTACACAATATCCTGCCAAACACAACTCTGCATCTCACGATAAATTGGATAAACACGTGGCTCACTCGCTGCATTGGACCTGCACATGTGCACATGACAAGACCGTGACGGCGTGCCGCGCTCTCCAGCTCTGCCAGCGTGTGACAGTTGTGGAGAGTGTGGTGGACTGTGGTGCACCATGGTCGTTTGAAAGTGATCCAGGGAACCTTTGATAAAGACACTGGTGGACTCTGACTCTCTGGATCCCTGTTTCTTTGATGAGATGGAGTGGTCCTCATAGGTTCTCTGAGGCGCTCCTCTGCCTTGGTTCACATCAACACATGCAGCTCTCCTGCTGCCAAGGTGACAACACTTGGATATTGGACGTATTGGCGGTGGCGGCGTCCTCTTCCGCGTCCCCATGAGGCTTCACTGATGGAGGACACACTCTCACAGGCAGCGCTAATGCTAGGAGCCGCCATCAGTTAGGGACCATCAACAAATTCTAAAGCCTCAAAGTCTGAGTGACATCTTCAATAAGGCTGTGGAAAACAAGCATTTTAGGAGAGAGAGAATGGTGACAAGGTTTTTCACCACACAAGACAAAGGACTGACAGTTTGGATCATGATCTGGAGAATAGACTCTGACTCCATGATCATTTCTTCACCTGATGGTTTCTCGTGTGTCTTCAGCAGCATCTAGGAACTGTGTCCAGACTGCTCCATAGTTCAAGAGACATGAGACACAGCAGACAGACGGCTCCATTGAAGCAGCCTGTCAGACACCAGCAGCTTCTACTAGAGACCTGAAACATTGAGTTTCTCATCTCTGCACTGAGTTCACTGTTCTATTGAGACATCAACAAACCATGGTGTTTAATCAAGAGAAACTGTAGTGTCCAACACATGGAGGAGAATGAACATGCATTTATCATGACGATTGACGTTATCACCGATATTTTACCCATCATTTATCACGATCACTTTTTTTGCCCATTGGTGTAGAATTATCATCTGAGGAAGTCTGCCTGCTGGAGGTCCGCTGCTCATGTGCTGAGCTCATTTATATGAAACACAGAGAGTCCAGCTGTTCCATCAGCCGGGCCTCTAATAAGTCTGTCGGTGGGACGGGGGGCCCTCATGTTCTCAGCCTCTCAGCCTGTTTGACGATCCCCAGTCGCCCACCATTTATCTCAGATGTGACACTTCTGAATTCCTTCAGTCTTGTCACGTGTCCTCGCCAGTGATCAATTAACCAGCAGGTCCAGTTGGACCCCCCTCTGAGGATTCAAGAGAGTGACGGATGTGCGTGCCACCAGCTGCCATTCAAAGATCTGAGCTCACCTGGGATGAACCCGCCTGTCCGGGGACGAAGAGAGGCAGTCAGGTGCTCCAGAGGTTGTGGCTGTCGAGAGGAAAACTTTATTCTGCTGTGATTAGTTTTCAAGTGACTGATGAATATTAATGAGTGTAGCAGTGAGACGGGCCCCTGCGGGTCCTGACCAGTTCTGAGGGGAGACGGTGCTGAGGCGTATGAATATGGACGACACACTGAGCCTGATAGCAGCTGCCACGCTTCGTGTGTGGACAGTTGTGAGTTGACTTGTGTGGACTTGGCCTCGCTCATCTTCCTCACTAACCACGTGCTCTTCTCTCTCTGCTGCTAGTGGGCGTCAACATGTTCTACATCTGCATCATCGTCTACCTGTATGGAGATCTGGCCATTTACGCTGCAGCCGTACCCATTTCGCTGATGGAGGTAGCCTGGTGAGACGCTCCACACACAGCATCTGCACACCCATGTAAACGCACACAAATAAAGTATTTCATGTTCATGTTAAGACGCCCGCCTCGACTGCGTCCTTCCAAATATGACGCTAAACACAACAGCAGACCCTATTGGAAATATAAACCTAGCATTTTCGGTGCCTCTTTCATTCGTCGGCATGACGTTTTAAACGACGATCACTGTCACTCTCCCTCAAAATGTAACCGCCTCCTCCTCAGTTTTGGGAAGTTTTAAACTGCTTCTTCAACGTAGACATGAGCATGACAATGCTATCTAGCTGAATGGTGTCTAGCTAAAAGTGGTGTGGCCGTATTTGATTTCCTTGCTAAGCTTAAGGGTGTCCCCTGCTCAGTGGGGGGTTAGAGGGACTACATTGTGGACCCCCGTCTTTGTTTAGCTGGCACCGAAAGCCAGCGGTCCTGAAACCCTCCTGAAAGTACAACCATGTCACTCCAGTCCGAGCGGCAGGCTCCGTGCATCGCCACTCCGGCTCCCTGCCCTGGTGAACTCTTGATATTATTGGAGGCATTCAGGCAGCAGCTCCTGGATCAGGTCCGCTGGCTCCAGGCCTGGGTTTTATTACCACGCCAGAGGGGAGGCTGGTCTATTATTTATGCACAGAACTGACCGTGTTTGGCCGGGAATGGCTACTCTCCAAGTATTAGTAGCCACCACAACAGGGCGCTCGGTATTTTTGACGTAATGATTCTCAGTCCCTGACACTGGTATGTTTTTACTCTGACGATGGGGATCACCTGAATGCGGTGAGTGTGAACATGTGATCCTGGATTGCAGTGGGAACCACTCCTGCAGTGCCGGCAGTCTGAAATACAACGACACTGATCTGTGTTGGGGTCCGGTCACCAGGATCAACGCCTACAGAGTGTTTTTGGTGAGTCTCAGTTTGATGTAATGAGCAGGCTCATGTGTAAAAGCACCACTGTCTTGGTCAAAGTCTGAATTTAGACTGATCCAGCTTTTGTCTTAGTTCTGTGATGCGGGGGCCCAGTTCGTTGTTGAATCTATTGGGTATGATCTGTCCTCACATGGACATCAGGAAGCCCTGATCCCTTTGTAACTCCGGTCCTCAGCTTGCTGGACACAATGGCCCTTACTCAAAGCTGTCAAAGAATAGAGCTGTGTCTGTTTGTAAGACTGTTGCTGAGGTTCAGCCACAGAACCGACTCCACTCTCAACACACATTCAAAGTCATATTAAGGCTGACTCGAGCCAAAAAACTGTACTGAAAGTCTGAAGTGGAATGACCAAAACAAATCAACTGGACCTGAGAGTGGAAACTGGAACAGAACCTAGTGGAGACATGGCTGGCAGAAGTTGGGTGGGAAGAAAACGTCCTTGCTCCAGAAGGAACTGAGGACGTTGGAGAATCTTGACCTGCATGAAACTGCTGTCAGGACTAGGTAAAGTGAGCTCAGTGAGAATTTGTGTGAATCAACCCTGGTTGCTGCATGGATATTTTTTTATTATTCTGCCTTCAGCTCGAGTCTTTTAAGCCTCGGACAGCCTTTAACCTTTTCCTGCCCGGTGGAGGAGACGTTGCAGCATCAAACATTTAGCAGCTTTGGCGCACAACACTTCCTCTGCTGCGACAGGACTGTAAATGACGAGTCTAAATTATTGACTCGGACTCCGCCCACCCCACCTTGCCCTTCATCTGTGGCGGCACACTTCCCTCCTGACCGTCAGTGCGGAACGATGGCTCACTAATTGTTTGGCAGCCATGTTTCTGCCACGTTTTTTATGGCTATACAGACACATTTTAGCGTGTGAATTATCTCTCTGTGCCCAAAGGATTCCTAAATGTTAGTGCCACGTATAACAGGTTCCTGAGACATGGGGACATCATGGGAGTGTTCAGAGAAGGCTCTCGTCCCGTGTGTGATAGATAAGAAACCCTTATCATGTGAGAGAAAATGGTGTTACATTTAATGCCCAGATGTGGGAACGAAATGTTTCGATGATGCTTTCCTATGTGGCACGGACTTTACTTCGTCCAAATGGATGAATCTTTCGGGAGGCCAGGAGTGATTTTTGAGTCATTAGTGTTGCATTTCAGCAATGGGCCGCTCATTTTTATTCTCACCTCTGAGCCAATTTTCTAAAGTGCTCGCTGATGCTAACATGAAAGACGGGAAAAAACTTGCAGAGTAATTTGTCCTCATAACTGCTGACTCACTACCTGTCAAAGGACTAATGAATGAACGCGGCGGCCGGCGCTGTAACAGATGATCCGGCAGGTCCAACTCACCGTCGTGTCTCATGACCTTGATCTGTCTGGACTGGATCTTTTGCCACGTTTTGGTAGCTGCCGGACGACAGCTTGTGGGATATTTTTAGTGCGGGCAACACCTGGATCTGGTGGAGTGATGAGACGTGCAGCAGCGTGGTGACAGAACAGGAGGGAAGCTCTTGTTGCAGGTGCAGAGTCGCGGCCAGACCTCAGCTCCATCTTAGAAATGTTTGTGACACAAAAGCTGTCGCTCACGTCATGTGCTCGCGCTGTACGGTTCGATGAGACTCTCCAACACAATGATTCGTTCTCTCCTGCTCCATATTTGCAGAAGGACACACCCACTTCTGCAACGTCCACTGGCTCAGGCAGACGCTTCTTCACTTTGGCCCTGTCTCCTTGACTCTCCCTGCCCCTTTTCTCTCGCCCATATCAGAGAGCAGCAGGGGGCCCGCGCTGTCCCGCTGTGATAGAAACGGCTGATTTCTTCTCCTCTGCCTCGGAGGAAACTGATGGAAAATCGATGCAGAGCAGGAGTGACGCGCTTACGCTGCATTGTCCGCTGCTCGTCTTTAGGTAGAACCTCCAGTGCGGCGAGTCCATTACCGTCGTTGCCTTGGACGAAAGTTCAGCACTCGTGACTCCGCCCTCTTTTCCCCTCCAACAAGTTGAAGTTTGAGGATTTTAATGAAACGCCAGACGACTGACATGCTGTGACCTTCCACACTTTTAGCGCGTGTTGAAGCCTTTGTGCCACTCACCCGTCTTCTTTCTTTTTTTTTTTTTATTTTGTCTTTTGAGGTGAAGTTGCTTGTGCAACAGGATGGGAGTGTTTCGTCCTCCATTGTAATTCCCCTTCTTGTGTGCGGTAGCTGCAGTTCTGCTTTGGTCATGGTGACCTCTAATTCTCTTACAGTCCTTTATGTCTCCATATGAGTGCACCGTCTGTCGAGACATAGATCAGCACAAAGGAGCAACAGCACAGATATAAATGTCTTTCTCCTCTCAGGGTCGCAGGAAATTGTCTGTCCCCGATTGAACGGGATGTTTATTAATTGTCAGAAGAAGGTTCTGGTCCAAGGACGAGTCGGCGTGCGTGGCGAGGGCCGCGCCGGTGTCTGGACTCCAATGAATCAGATTATTAGAGCGCTGCCCCCGGTGGGCCCTCCAGCTCATTACGGTCAGGGGTGTCAAGCTGTGGGTCAGAATTTCCTTTTTTTGTTTGTTTTTACAAACCTTTCTGTTTGAGTCAACTGAATAATTTGACATGGGAGTTTCCACGTATTATCAGGGAAATGCCTGGATCTCAAGGGTGACCTTGTCACTCCTACACTGTCTCCATATGCAGTCATTTTTACATCATTTTCTCTCTTTAATCCATAATTTTTCCTTACAGGTATTTTTTCCAGCCATATTTTTAAGTACTAGTAGTAATACTTTTTTTTTTGTCTCGCTAGATGTGTGTGAGACGGGTTTAAAGCCACTGTGACGTCGCTCCTCACTCGACTCTGAATATGTAGAGGTCCAGTGAAAATAAAACCTTGGCCTTGGGGTTCGGGCTCCACTCATGTCGATCAGGTCATGTTGTCATGTGTCGACAAACTGAGTTCATTTGGCGGTTGTCTATTGACACGCATGCCAGCAGGTCTGTGTGTGATCGCCGCTCTCACTCCACCTCAGTTGTGTCGATGGAAATTCAGCGGGTCAGAACCTGCTGACAGAGTCTGACACATGTTATCTGTGTCACACACCGGTGGAGGTGAGACGTCGGCTGAGCGGGCCTCACTCCACGTGTCGTCCACACTGGTTGGTGTCAACCAAAGAAACCTTTCATTACACACACGTCCAGACTCCCATTATTTCCTCGGAAAGAGTCCAGAGAAGCTCCTGCTGGTGGAGTGAAGGAGCCATACTTCACAGTTAAATTGGGCCGAGGCAGGGGAGCGAATAAACACAAGATAAATGCCTGGGGGGGAGGGGGCGGAATAAAAAAAGAGATTAAAAAACTAGGAAATGATGAGATGAAATAAGGTTAGAAGCTCCTTCTGCCTCATACCTTGTTAGGCCACTCTGTTTCTTGCCTCTGTGTGAACCCCCCCCCCCACTCCTCTTCCTCATGCTCAGTGACTCAGTTGACATGTTTGTGTTGGCTCCATTATCTCGGGGGCTTTTACGACCCATTTTCTACCTTCTCCCCGCCAAAAAGACGACCAACGTTCAAGTCCTTCATCACACACGTCAAAAGCTCATATCCACCACCTCGTGCTTTTGTGTTTGTGTGAAATATTTGCTGCTTTTCCCACTGGTGAGCCACACACTTTGTCTCTGCTTCATCAGGATGGAATATTGCTGCAGTTCATCACCAAAAGTGTAGAATTCACTCCCTTTTTTGTTGAAAACTCATGGGGAAAGTCATTCTTCAGACTCTCTAATTGCTCAGCGAAGACTTCCCGGACCTCATGTGGATGGGAGATGCTAGTGGCGTTTTTGAAACACGCTGTGTTTACAAACACGTCCATTTTTGCTTCATAAAGCTCCTGAACAAAATATTAATGGCCTTTCCTTTCCTAATTTGGCAAAAGATTAACATAAGACAAATATGGAGCGACTCCTGGGGCCGAAGAGGATTTTGGAATTCTAATCGCTCTTGCACTGGCTGATAGTTGGGGGATTATGGAGTCCAGCCTGAACCACAGCCTGGAACCATTCACTCACTTTCTGTGCTGCCTGTTTGTTTCTTTTGGTGGCTGGACCTTGTCCCGACTCTAATCTGTGCCGGTCCCCCGGGTGCACTCTCATTAACACTCTTTGTATCTGCCGAATTACCCGCCAAACGCTTTCACCAGAACTCTCTCAGTGGTCCGACAAAACCCTGACAGCTTGGCGGTCCCGACTAAAGCAATCAGACGTCTCCCCGTGGAGAAGCGACGGTCGGAGAGCTGGAGGACATCTGGTGCCATCATGGTGTTTGGGCCAACCTCCACCACAGAACTCAAAAAGTGTGTTGAGTAATTACTCAAATGGAGCAGCGGGTTGGTGCCGGGCGTCTGCAACCCAACTGTGACGGAGACCAATCAACACGTGGCTCAGTCCAAACACAGGCGCTAATCTCATTGTCATGGAGCCCATGCAGGTCCAAGGCTGTTGTCATGTGGTCACTCATTGGCTCCACAGGGAAACTCCTGTTTTAACCAGACGCACAAAGACCAAGACCACAAAGACGTGACTTAGCGTTTTCGCCCGTGGTGTTTTCGCAGCAGCGTTTGCTCGGCCACTACAGACTGGCACAGCATGGTTTCACCAGATTGAAAAAGCCGCGGCCTCTAAAGAGGCGGATGTAGCTCTCCGTCGTCAGCCTTGGTCCCCTGTCGTTCTGCTCCCTGAAGAATGTGCTCTCTGCGAGCCGCAGGCTTTCCCTGACAGTCTTCGCTCATATCTGGAAGGGGAAACTGGTGATTTCAGGTGTCAGGAGCAGAATGTTGGCGGTTGTTGATGACTGAGAGAGAGAGAGAGAGAGAGCTGAGGGAGAGGGAAGTGCTGAGGGCCGCACCGTATCCAGAGACACAAACCCCGTTTTGGATAGAGCATAGTAGTCGCCGTCGACTAAGGAGTTGAGTAACTAGTAAGGGTGCCGGACCTTGCCGAGAGAGGGCTCCCGCCTGCGGAGTCTGCAAGTCTAATGGATGGCTGCGTGCAGCAGAGGGTGGTGGAACGAGCCAGCAGCATTTTCCGTCATTCAGGGTCGGTTTCAGTTTCAGTCCAGACTGGTTTGGTCTTCAGCAGAAGAAGAAATGAAGAGTTTCATGATGCATATTCCAGTTCCTGAGGACATCACAGGCCTGGAGTTGCGCTTCAAGTTGACTTGATTCCTGTGTTTCTCCTGTGAACCAAATACGAACAAAGATTTCTCTCGAGCGAAGATCATCTGGACTGAGACGTCGGAAAAAGTAGCCAGAAGTTTTCTGCTGCTTGACCTTATTGAGACGCTCTCAGGGGCTGGATCCTCCTCTTTCACTAGACTGTATTTGTTAATTAAAGGTTTTCGCTGAGCACAGACTTGTCAGGAGGCAGAGCAGATGCCCGGCTCTGCTGGAGACACAAAAGAGTCTGTGCTGGACCAGGGAAGGTCTGCAAGAGGTCAGAGACTCTTGTGAGGTTGGACCCCACATACACTTCCAGGCGACGGGTATTGCTTGATACGCTCCTGTCACTCATGAGGGTGGAAGTGACCCGTGTTTGCTGCGCACTGTAGTTCTCAGCTCTGATGAACAGATGTTGTTTGAAGGGTGGATTGGCCTCCTGTGGCGATGTCTGGAAGCAGTGACCCAAACTTCTATATCAGGTTATCTCGGGGCCGAAGGTCGCAGGGGCAGCAGCTGAAGTCCAGGCTCTTCTGCATGTATAATGTTAGTCGACTTCATTTAGAAGTGCCACCACGCCAGTGAAAACCACCTGGACCGAGGTGATCCTGGTAGAAATACTGAAAACTCAAAGTCCAGGAGTGAAGGAATTAAATCAAAATTCATTATCTCAGTTCATTCATTCATGCAGTTTTAGAGTTGTGAACTTCAGATGATAAAATAGGGGTGGGATTCCATTAATGTGTTTGTCTAGTTAATGAGAGGATTTGTGATGAATTAATCTCAACTAATCGCAGTTGAATGGTATCAGAATATTTGCCACATTCATTCACATTTCTCAATGTGAATGAATGTGGTATATTAGTGAACCAAATGATGGAGTCATTCAGACATTTAAACACCAGAATATTGTTGATTCTGCCTCAGTTTGACAACAAATCACCATGTTGACAATATTCAAGTCTTTATATCACCTTGTTTCAGCTGAAGCTCTTTTAGTGTCAGGAGAATATTTGTATCAGAAGTCCATCCAGAGTGGTGGAAACCCTGGACACTGTGCAGTGAAAAACCTCCCTGAACCAAAGCAAACAGCTGCTTTGGTTCAGGGAGGATTCCTCCATGTTTGTTGTTGTTGTTCTCATCCCAGCTGCATCAGTGGAGCAGGAACTCCTGCACTGACAAAGGTGTCCTGCTGTCTGGAGAGCACACTGTTTTTGTTGTTGTCGTGAATTCATTGTAATAATGATGTCATTGATTAATGGTAGTTAACTGGTGAAAGTCCCACCACGAACAATATCGATGTCTTCCCATGTAGTAATGATGTAAATGTAAGTTCTCTTCTAAAGAGCTACTCACTCAGCAGGGCCGCCAGTATATCAACGCAGTCATAAGAGAGGTCAAGGTTCAGCCTCGTGAGGCCCTCGACTCTCAGGACCTCATAACTTGCAGGAGTTTATGGTGTTTGGTGCGAGCTGTGCTGGTTGTTCCTCTGAATGAAGAAGGCAAGAGACTGAAGAAATGTTTCCTAGCCTCACAGTGGAGGACTCGGAGCACAATGATGTCACTCAAGTCCTAGTTCAGTGCTGGAACAGACTTGCTGGCGTGTCAGGTCTGCTGCTGACTTCATAGAATGTTTGCTAACATGGAATGAGGGAAACACAAGTGGACTTGATGTTGACCCGCAGGACCTGGTCTCCAAGGCAGCTCCTGAATTCATCCACTCTCCAGTGAGTTTTGAGTAAAATGGGCTTTTGTTTCCTGCCACCCTTTGCACCGACCTTTTCTCAGAGCCGTTGTTGTGTCCGGCTTCCTTTGTATTCTGTGCTTGTTTGAGGTTTTTCCGCTCTAAAAACCATTTCCCTTCATTAAGCCAATGATTGAAAGTGAACTATGCGAGGTGGGTCGCCGTCCCTGGCTAACGCCGCAGAATGATGTTGGTGTCGGAAGCAGTGACGTTGGAGGGATCCAAGCCAAGGTCCATCAATCCTCTCCTCTGACGACGCGTCCCTGCTTCTAATGCTTCCTTCATTAGCTGCCGACGATGAGCCAGATTTACGATTTGGCTCGACAGCTGCTCATTCTTAGAATATCTGCGCTGGCCGGTGGAGTCATTACTCAGCAGAGTTGAGTACCTGCCGATTCTCCAGCTGTCGTCTTCTGACTGGCAAGCGTGCAGGATGGAAGCTCGTCCAGTGGCATGGCGGGTCCCAGCATCTAACCCTTCTGAGCTCCTGCAGAAGCAGCGTGGTGTGTCTGGATCGGGCCGCTTCACTATCTGAGGTGGAACAGCTGAGTCTGGAGATTTCTCCTGGCTTTGTCATCTCGTGCGTTTGACGAAGGAATGGAAGATCTGAGAAGTGGTGAAAGTTGCTCCTCTTCATGGTCCCCGCGTCTGACGCATACACACCCACCTGTTGGGTGTAAACCAAGACAGTGACGTGGCCTTGGATGTGTTCTGTCGTGCAACAGCCATGTATTTGTTAGTTGATATGTAGATCTCAATGTTTTTGTTGAGGGTGAGCAACTCTTCGGTGTCTAAGCCTGCGGGATGTTCTCCATGATGGTGAGATCTGCTGTGGAGTTTTGTAATGGAGCCAAGATCACCACTCTTCTGGCTTCATTTGTCCTGGGTTATGGCTGCGCTGCAGTAGTGCAGGTGATTAACAAAACACTTTTCTTTTGAATGGATTGGACATTCTTAGGGTCTTGGCAAGGAGACGCAACTGTTTGAAGATACTAGATGAAGATCAATGACTTGAGACTGGACTCTCTCTGGGAACTCGCCTGTTGAAGACTATCCTCACTGTCTCCCCACAGAGCGCCTTCACTCTCCTGCTGGGTCCCTTCACCTTCTTCAACGCTCAGAAAACCAAATACCTCCAGATCCTCACCTCACTCATGCGCTGGATCGGTGAGTGGAACTGTCTTTGTTTGATCAATGCTGAGATTCAGACGCAGCCGTGAACATGGCTCCTTGGGTTCCTGTTCGACTCAGAGATGCAGGAAGGAAACATGGTTTTTAAAGAGGTTCGAATTCAGGGAGAATCTCATCGATATGTCCCAAAACACACACGCGTTGAATATTAGCTGGTGATTCTGTGCTGTGTATGGACTGGTGACCTTTCCAGGGTGTCCCTGGAGTTGCTCATCCAAAGTTTAGACAAGTTTTCACAAATACAAAGGAAAGTACGGCAGCTAACTTGTGACGTCGTCTGAGCTGCGTCTTCTTTGTCAAACTCTGTTCTATCTCCATCAGCTGACACACACACACACACACTCGGCCCGTCTCCTCTCCTCCTGGCTGACGGGCCTGACACCTGGTCCTGAGCTTGATTGGACCGTCACTCACAGGGCGACGGCTGGAAATAAAGCGTCCGTCTCAGGCCCTCACTGAGAATGGCCAGGACCACTGAATCACGGCGCCACCTACGCGTCCTGCCTGACGGCTCATATAAACAACAAACGGCACCGCAGCCAAACACGGGCCGTTCAATAACAGCAGGGATTTACTTTGAGTCCTCCTCCTCCTCCTCAGTCTTCTTCCTCCCTCTAGAGGGGCAATTGCTCCGATCCGTCTGGGAGGAGAAGCTCTTTGCTGATGAGTGAGGAGAGTCGTTCTCTTTCTCCCAAAGGGACCTGATCCTCTGGGACCGGCTCTGAAAGAGTTGCCTGTAAGTGGCCCGTATCTAGGACTTGAGTTTGCTGCTCTGTGATCTTCCACTGGACAGATGCCTCCCTCTAATGGGGAACATTACAGCGGGTCCTGAAGAGCTCAGGGGGTTTCACGGCTCTAAACAGCCACAGATTGTTGGTGAAGGTCATGGCGACTGCGAGCTGCAACTCGGGGGAGGCGGTGAAATATTCGCTGCTGGTAATGAAGCCAAGAGCAGAGCCACACTTCAGAGGTCCAGAAGAGTTAGTTTGAAGGAAACCAGCCCGGGACGCTCAAGGACCTCCACGCCGGAGCGGCTGACCAGACGTTTTCACTGATCATCCTGACGTCCGTCCTCCACCCAGGCTGATTGTTATCCACCTGAGACCAGAACCCGCGGCTCTACTCAGGCTCCTGCCACCGGTCACAGTGTGGTGCAATTGCACCTGCAACCTCCTGGTGGTGCGGCTCATCGGACCCCCCACATCTTACTTTGCTCCTCCACATCTGTGACATGAGCAGTGCTGCTAGGTTTCTCCTCTCTTTCTCCCTGCACTTCTAACATCACCGCCTCGGCTTCTGACTCATTTGGTTCATATGTGAATTGAACCCGTGACTTGAGGCGTTTCTAGTGTTGAAGGCTCACAGCACCAGTTGAGCACCAACAGAATGCAAGTCAGACTGCTGCTGGTTCCTGACCTTTTAGTCTCAGGAAGCGCTACTCTGCTTCTGACCTGGACTGCTGGAGAGCAGCAGTTCATCGTCAGTCCACCAGGTGTCACTGTGCTCTCTGTCTCTCGCTGTGCTCCGCCGTTGCTCCTCGTATGTAGATGGTGAGGAGACGCAGGAGTCATGGCAGAACACACACAGTGTGTCGTGAGCTGCAGTCATTGCTGAGCGTGTGGAACCTCATGATGGTCGCTGGGCGACATGAGGTGGAGCGGGAAGGAAAAGCAGAGGTCACCTGCTGCTTGTGCTAATGAAGTTGGCAAGGTCACGTCAAGGTCACGACGCTTGCGTCGTCATTGCGTGGATCGTGGCTGGTGTCCATCCCTCACATGATCCTCAGGATGCCGAATCATTGCACTGGCTCCGGAGTGACAGATGACCAGTCTGACCTCCACCTGTAGCCCAGTCTCTGAGCCCTTTGTGATGGTGGCGGGAGCAGCCGTTTGCCTCAGCCGTGGCAGAAATGGAGCCGGACGCAGCACATAATGAGCAGCTGCTGAGTCATGTCACCTGTGGTGGGGGTCACCTTGCATTAAATGCCCCCCGACACAGCAAAGTCCTGGAGCCAGTTAATGAGCAGAAGATAGTGGGAGGTGAAAGGTCATCCATCCTGGAGGAGGAGGAGGAGGAGGAGGGAGGTTGCTCCTCTGAGAGAAAGACTTGAGCCAGTCCTGGATGGTGCCGTGGAGGTCCAGCACTTGACTAACACAGTGGACCTCCAGCACGATCCCAGAGGTCTGACCTTCAGGGGCTCCTCAATGACCTTCCTCTCTTCCTCATCCAACATCTGAGCAGGAGGGTGGGAAGTCGCTGCACAGCTGGAGACCGGTTTGAAATGGTTTTTCAAATCCAGATTTGAGCCTGAAAGAAGGGCCCCAGAGGTGGGCGGAGCTTTGAAGGCAACAGTGGGAAGTCACGTGTCCAGATGCGGGTCTGCCGGACCCACGCGGGTCCGCTGCCTGCTGGTCTTCACAGAAGGTCAGAGCTGAGTTGCGCCCGGAGAGTCCCCTGACTGCTGTGGCGTCGGGAGCAGAGGGAGGCGTGGAGGTGCGGGCCGGAACAATCACCTGAGCGTCACGCCTCAGCAGCGTAGGGGGCGCTGTGACGGATCCTGCGGTCACGCCGGCTGGGAGAGGGCGGCAGGGCCGCGGTCACATGACACGCTCTGCCTCCGCCTTTGGTCACGCTCTCCTGCGGGAGAGTTGTGAGGAGAGAAGGAAGAGATTTGTCTTCACCAGCTGCATGAGTTGAGTCAATGTGTCCAACTGATATTTGTGGTTGTGTGTCCTCCAGCCTTCGCCATGATGATCATCTTGGCTTTGATCCGCATCGGCAAAGGGCGGGGCGAGGGCCGGCCGCCGGCCGCCGACCTCTCCGGAGTGCCCAACCTCTTCGGCGTCTGCGTCTACTCCTTCATGTGCCAGCACTCGCTGCCGTCGCTCCTCACGCCCATCGCCAACAAGAGGCGCGTGGGCGTCCTGGTGCTGGCCGACTACGTCCTGATCCTGGGCTTCTACGTGCTGCTCTCCTTCACCGCCATCTTCTGCTTCCAGAGCTCGCTGCTGCACGACATGTACACGCTCAACTTCACCGACAACTGCGACGTGCTGGACCTCCCCGTGCTGCGCTACTTCCTGGGCCTCTTCCCCGTCTTCACCATCAGCACCAACTTCCCCATCATTGCCGTCACACTGCGCAACAACTGGAAGACTCTCTTCCACCGCGACGGCGGCACCTACCCGTGGGTGGTGGACCGCGTGGTCTTCCCGCTCATCACCCTGGTGCCTCCCATCCTGGTGGCGTTCTGCACCCACAACCTGGAGTCCCTGGTGGGCATCACCGGCTCTTACGCAGGCACCGGCATCCAGTACATCGTCCCGGCGCTGCTGGTCCACTACGGCCGGCGCCACGTGCAGCCGGTGATGGGCCGGGACGCCATCAACAAGCACCGCTCGCCGTTCCGCCACGCCTTCTGGGTGTGGTTCGTCGTGATGTGGGCCGTTTTCTGCCTCATGTTTGTCACCGCCAACATCATCCTCAACGAAACCAAGAAATGAGGACTCCCGCCCGACTGGTGCCTGGACAGCCGCCGGAACTCACCGCGGCCGATGCGCGGCTAAAGAACTCGTGAAGAGGAAGCGGAGGGATGGTTTTCAGCTGCGACCGCCAACAGAACTGGCCCTGACATCACTCTCGTGGTAGCTTCGGATCCATAACACCACACTCATCCTTGCAGTTGAGAACATTTCAGACCCAAAAAGTTGACCTGAAGTGACCCTAGACAAACAGTACTGTCAACAAAACCCACAACTAAATCACAGCCATTTGCCAATAGATGTCTGGCTGTTTTTTTTCCCATGTTGTCGACCCATCTGGTGTCAAGTCCCCCTCTGATCTGAAATTTGAATTCCATGGTTCCGATGACCATTTTACTTCTCGTGTGAAAATAGTTGCGAGTTGACTGGGCTTCTTCATGGACCTCTGTCTGGTGGAACCTCTGTCCTTGCCTCAGATTCTTTTCACTCTTTTGTCATGTGGAAGTGGAATCCCGTGTTGTTGCTCCAGGTCCCAGATCTCCGCTGCTCTTTGGAACAAAACCTGACTTTGACTGACACCTGAACGTGTTTCATCTGTGGGGAGGATGATGAGGATTGTGCCTTCTCCACATCACTGTCTCAATCTGTGGCTCGGTTTGTGTTTTTTTTTTTTCCTGCCCCCGTGAATCACGCCACCTCGCCTTTTTGTTTGACTTGTCAAAAAATTAAAAACTTGTGTAAAGGATTCACATTTTAAACTGGTGTGTCGGAGCGACACGGTGCGTGGCTTCAGTCGCCGCCCTGCTGTTGGATTGTGGCATGACGGCTGTGACTTGGCGTCACGTTCACGTCTCATATGACGAGACATTTCATTTCAAATCCTGTTGCAGGTGCGACCGTGTTGGAAGTGTAGTGTGGGGTACAGTATATATGGCAGGGATTCATCTGACTGTGTGCGTCTTTGTTCACATATCCTCCCTCTGGCTTGTCTTGGGGCGGAAACCAGAGCGCCCGAGTAAACACCGACGTGAGATTGAGCCGCGCCTCCCCTCCCCCAGTTTGGCCGGGCTCTGCCTCCAGACTGATGGAGGGAGTAAATCAGAGTCTGACAGAAGACTCGCGAGCGAGATGGGGTCTCGCTCCACCACTCGTCCCGTCCATTTGTTACCACGAATTCTTGGATTCTTTTTATTGGCTCCTCAGTTCATCAGAGGCCAGATCCTTCAACGCCAGCTCACGTCCGGCACATCACCATCACTCACCCTCCGCTGCCTCTCACTGTGAGCAGAAGCAGCGGCTCCACTGCAAGTCAAAGATGAGCGCTCTGGCTCAGCTCTTTCACGAGTCAACGTTCCATCCTGACAGACTTCAATCATTCACACCATTGTGCTTCTCTATCACCAAAGGCCACGTGACGTCCGTGCGGTGGAGGAGCAGCTGACCCATTGTTCTCATCCACATTCTCTCGGCTGTGGGATGAAAGGCCTTCAGGTGGTGTTTGAATGTCGCCTGTTTGCTCAAAGAGACACGTATTTATTTAACGGTTGTTTGTTTGTTTTTTTTGCTCCACCTGGATCCACCGCCGTCACGTGGTGAGACGGTCCCTACTTCAAGAGTAGGAACAGTCAAGACGTGGCCGGGACCAGAGCTGCAGCAGCTGAGGAAGGTACGTCTCGTACACGCGCCTTGTGGCAAGTCAGCACGTGGTGAAGCGCACAGAATATGAGAACGTCCACCAAACTGTAAACTTGCCAACAACTTGGCCAACATTTTTTCTCCAATTTTGACCGCAGCTCTTGCAAATATCAATAAGTCAAAAATGATTGGAGGTTGTTTGATACGCACCACATTCTTTGTGACGCTCTTGACTGCTATCCGTGTACTTTTAAAACGCACGCCAGTAGGTGGGTGGAACATTGTTCTGGCTGGTCTTGGCTACTTTTGCAGTGAATTGGGCGGGATTTTACGGACTTTCTGCGCAGTAATGACAAAACCAAAAAAAGATGGGGTTTGCAGAACGTCTTGCTCTGGGACGCTTCCTCGGTGGAGAGAGCCTTTACCTTGAACCTGATCGTTGGCGTGAACCAGTCAGCGCTTGAGAACTTCACTCACTGA
Organism: Synchiropus splendidus; assembly: GCF_027744825.2. Classification (NCBI taxonomy): domain Eukaryota; kingdom Metazoa; phylum Chordata; class Actinopteri; order Syngnathiformes; family Callionymidae; genus Synchiropus; species Synchiropus splendidus. The sequence continues at coordinate 17,783,340 of NC_071352.1, read as the reverse complement.
ATATATATCTGAAAGTGGTTCCCGGAGGCGCTCGCCGAAGAATGATCTGGGAGGATTCATCCAAATGAGCTCCGTCAGCACAGAAAGCTCGGGCGAGGGTTCGCCTGACGTGGAGACACCAGCGCGATGCTCCGCCACACCAGGAGCTCATCACCGGTCGCATGACGCCAGTGGCTGGTTTTGGAAACAGGCTCCAGATGGTGGCGGTGGCCAGCCAGTCAGAGAGAGGCAGCCGACACGACGGGCTGCTCTTCTCCCCTCCGACATGAAAGCGGCGCTGCTCTTTCATCCTCCTGTTCTACTGTCAGCGTCGTCCGTTTTGCCTGCAGACGCTCCAGTCGCTCGCCCTGCACAAAGGAATGATATTTTCGATCGGAGCGCCAGGAATCATTTATCATCCCGGCGGCAATCAGCCGGGCCCTCATCACTTCCAGGCGCGGGGCAGAATACATAAGCGCCGTCACGCCGTGGTTCGTCTCGGGGCCGAGGGCGCCGCGTCCGTCTTCTCCTTCATCGCAGAGTGAATGAAACAAGGCGATGGTACTGGACTCTTGGAGAGCAGATTCTCCGGCTGTCTTGACTTGCCAAGGTGTTGTGTGTGGAAGCTTTCATGCGGTTGTGTTGCTGTCCAGCCCTGGTGAGGAAGCCAGTGGTCAACCACCAAAATTGGTGGCCTTCCAGAGACCCTGGCTTTAGTGGCGAGTGTGGAGAGGGGAAATGAAGTCAGACTCCAGGCTCGCGGCCGTCACCGTCCATATGCTCATGAATAAAACAGCTGCTTGTTTGTGTGTGTTGCCCTCGAGTGGCTGTTAGCAACGTGCGTGTCAGCTCATTTTCCACTCACGTTTGGGTTTTGGCCGTGAATAAAGATCGTGTCCGGCCTTCTCATGTCTTCGGTTTGACTTACGGACTGGTAACTGTGTTGTCCAACCCCAGGCTCCTCTTCATGGCCGTCACGTGACACCGGCGTGATCACACTCTCACTGCCTGACATGCTTTTTATGGTGATGCTGGCGCCTTTTGTTGCACTCAGCATGAAGCTCTCTGCTTGATGTTGATGACGCTTCAGGCCGGTTGATCCCTGATGGACTCAGCAGTGAAGTGATGCCAAACCATGGCAACTTTACTTCAGTCTATTTACTCGCCCATATCACTGAAGTCACTGTCAGCTGCACGTGATCCACTCGCGAATCAGACACTGAAAAACTCACCACTGTACCTTTAAATACTTTAATATGCTTTAAGAAAGTGAACGACAGATGAGGTCTTCTTCGTAATTTGAGTCGCTGATAAAAACGTCGCGTTTCTGCGTAAAAGAAGTAGCTGAGTTGGTCGACTTCCTGGAAGACTTTGTTGTGGGTTTGGCTCCAAATGATGGCGTGACTCACTAACGTAAAAGGGCCGATGAGGAGGAAATGAATGTCACGTGGAGAGGCTGGAGTATATCGTCTCCCACAGTCTTCCTCAGTTGCACAGCGTTCAAAAGTCCTTTAGTTAACAATCAGGAGGTTAAATTCTTCATAAATACTTGAGTCAGTCCAGTTTGGCGTGAAAAGTCTCAGCAGTCGTTCTCGTGCTGCCCGGCGGTTTATTGCACTGAGAGTGGAGAGTCGCGCTCTCAAGTACACTAGCGGTGTGGAGTTTCACTTTTTGCTTGAACCAAAGGCTGGGAGACATGCGGACAGGGGTCGCAGTCCGACCGCCCGGGGGTCTGACAAGGGCACAGCTCAGACCTCGGACTCCAGGCTGGACACCCTGCCCCATGGCTTTGGCACATAGGGACTGTTCACTCTGCGCGCCACCAAAACCTGCCTTCGTTCCCGGCTGCCGGGCTCGTCCCGCTTGCCTGATCCCTCATACACCCCGAGCAAATTGTTGTGGAAACCCAGTCGGCCGCCCACACGGGGAAGCATGGCCGTGTTGTCTGAGCAGCGGCTGGTGCAGGGATACAAGTGGCACACGTCTTTCGAAGCCTCGTAGAACTGGGCCGGCGGCCCCACACACACGGGTGAGTCTGTGTAGGAGTTCAGGTAGGAGGAGTAGTGTCTGTGCAGCAGGGTCGAGGACGAGCGTCGTAACGCGGCCGCATTCTGCAAGATGGCCTCGCGGTAGGAGGGTAGCTGGGCGGAGTCGGCATACTTGACCTTCTGCTTGTAAGGATAGGAGCCCATGTGGGCCGGGTCCAAGTAGGCGGGCTCGGCAGCTAAGGGGTAGCAGGACAGGTTGTGGCCCAGACTGCCGTAAAGCTTGTGCGGCTTGGAACTGGCGAGCACCACTCTGGGGAAGAGATCTGGCACGTCCCCGCGGCCGGACGCGGAAGGCTTGGTCTCGTCCGCCTGCCGAATCCTGTCGTTACCCCACGTGGCTTTAAGGAAGGAGGCCCGGCGGTTGAGTTTGTCCTTCCCCAGCAGAGGTATGTCATCCAAGTCGGGCTCCAGGTAGGACTTCATGCAGGAGTTGCAGCTGCCGCCAGGGTAGAATCCTGAAGGGCCAGCGACTGCGGCCTGGTTGTTGAGCAGGTGGTTGGCTCTCAGCTCCGCAAGACAAGCCCGTGGTTCGTCGTAGTCGTCTTTCCCCCTCGGCTCCAGGGCGTCAGAGAACAGGTAGCTGTGGGACCGTCTCCTCCGGCTCACGCAGTCAGGCGGGTAACTGAACTTTCTTCTCAGCGGAACCTTGTGCTCCAGGTAGATGCTGGGGGTGTGGACCTCCCTGTAAGGAAGGAAGGAGGATGCGGGCTGCCTGGCCGGGTTCTCCACGTAGAGTCTGTGGTGAGGAAGGCTTGTGCCGGGAGAGGCGGCGTCACCACCCATGGCGAGATGTGGGCTGCTGAGGCTGGAGATGGGAAGAGTCCGCTCCAAAATGTGCGAGGAGTTGCGAGCGGGCAGCGTGTAGCGGAGCGGCGTGGGCCGGGTCACCACGCGAGGCTTGTCCAGCAGCGGCTGAGTGGCGGAGTCCCCGTAAGGAACGGGGAAGGTCGGCGTGAGCGCCCTCTGGGGGTACGGCGAGTGGTTGTCAGTGATGCTGGAGATGTAAGGCAGGCGACCGTGGTTCAAGTCGGTGGCCGTCACTCTGGGAGAGAGGCCCGTCCGCACGTTCTCGGCTCCTCGTCTGCTCCAGTTCTCGATGGTCTTGGTGGCGTTGTCCAGAGAGTTCTCCACTCTGGCGGAAGACACCATGTCTTTGGCCGTCTTGAGCATCTTCAGCATGTTGGCTTGCGAGTAGTTGGTGGTGATGTCTGGACTCTGCATGCTGCTGCTGCGATCGGTGTGCTCCACACCGTTGAAGCAGCTGTAGATGCCCTGCAAGGACAAGCAGACCGTGAGCAGCAGAACAGCAGCTAGAGGGACGGCCCTGCCCCCGTCTCCAGTCCAGCCGTGGCCGCAGGGACCTGTGACTTCAGAGACACCTGGCCAAGCAAGTACAGCAGGTCACGCTGCAGCGCGGCTGGACTGAACGCTCCAAGCCGTCCCGCACCTGCTCAGTCCACTTCAGGTCACCCAAGCGTGAGACTGGGACTTCATCTCATCTGGAGCAACTGGACGTACAACGACCAGACTCACTGGAGCTGCAGTGTTTTCCTCACAGCTGTTTCGTCTCAGTTCAGATGCCGGTGCATCACACTGCCTCAGTGGCTTCTACTCCGATCGCTCGAATCCATCCCATTTTCTCTGTGATGAACTTTGATCAGTTGGTGATTACATTTGTCCAGGGGAACCATTAACACGGCGAGTCAACGAGGTGAAAACAATGACGTGTCACGGGAAGGCGTCGATGCAGGGAGTGATTTATGTTTCCCTGTGATTCCCTGCGATATTTCCCTCCCAAATGTCACTGAGGGCAGCCACTTCAAACACAAAAAAGTGTCAAAACGGAACTCGGCAGAGAGCAGGACTCGCCTGCCAACAAGAGTTTAGAACTCTACTCTATACATGTGTGACCTAAGGTGGAAATAGCCAGCATAATGTACAGGACTGCAGCGTGGTGGCTGGAGAAAGCAGGACCAAAGAGGTGCACTTCACGGGGATGAGAAAAACACAAGAGGAAGAAGAGCGTGGTGAGAAATGGCGCTCAAGCGTACCCTGCTGATGGCGAGCAGGAAGTCCAGCCGCTCCGACTTGTGGACGGAATGGCGGAGCTTCCAGTAGAGCAGGTGCTCCCAGGCGAACACCAGCAGGCTCAGGCCCATGGCCACCAGCAGCATGTAGAAGACGCCCGCCATGTTGTCGATGTCCAGCTTGCTGCTCATCACCTCCTTCTTCTCGTTGCGACAGATTCCCGTGAGCCAGACGGTCTGCAGCTTCTGGGTGTCGCCTGGAAATGACAAACACCAGCCCGGGTCAAAGGTCACCCTGTCTTCGATTGATTTGCAGCCTTCGTATTCCGGTGGCAACTGAAGCGAGAGCTTCACCGTCGGCTAGGAACTGCAGCAGCGCCAGGTCGATCAGTCGCTTCCAGCGGGAATCCTTCTGGAGGGCGATGCCGTAGCCGGTGGTGGCGAACACTTTCCCACTGCCGATGGTCACCAGCTTGCAGCCCTCGTCCTTCCCGGCCATGTAGTTGAGCACCGCCGCGTCGTAGATGAAGGCGTCCAGCTTCCTGGAAGCAGCGACACGGTCAGGACCTTGGAGCCGCGGCGGCGCTGCGTGAGCGGTCACCCACCCGGTTTTCAGGCTGTTGAGCGCGTCCTCCACGCCCTTCTGGTTGTACTTGACCATGTGGGCGTGCATCTCCGGGTAGTTGCTCCGGATGTTTCGCTCAGTGCTGCCGTTTGGGACGGTGCCGAAGCGGAAAGGAGGGTACTGCTCCTGTGGCTTCTGGAACTGCAGACAGAAGATCATACTTTTAAAGTTTGAGTAGCGTAAGCCGAGGAAGGATGAGGATCGGCACCTCTGCATTAGCAGGACAGTATGACGTCACTGGAAGCTCTTGTTTTGTGTAGCTCTGTTCACACGGAGGGCGTATAGTCTGAGAGCTCAGGTCTCCATGAGAGACTGTGGGTGGAGCCCACATCATGTCTCAGCAGGCCATTTGAAGGCTGCAGGATCCCTGGCGTGTCCTCGGTGAACTGCTCATCTCCCGCTCGCCTCTCTCTGTGTAGCTATTCCAGCGTGATGATGAGGCAGGAAATGCATCTGACTCCTTGGCTTTTCATTCACCTCCTGCATATTCCCCTCCCAGAGAGGGAGGAGGAGCAGAGAGGCTGCTTTGGGGGAGAGCAGAGGGTCAAGAGGCTCCCCGGACGGTGGAGGAAGGGAACTTGGAAACTTGTTGTCTTGGCCTTCTGTCGGCTCTTTTGTCGACGGGGCGACCGTCGGGACTTCTCTTATCTGGGGCTTTAACGGAGTCAGGGATGCTTCTGAAGTCAACTTCTCTGAGCCGGAGCCGCGGCGCCGAGGAAGACGTCACCTAACCCAACAGAGGAGTGGGTGACATGTGCGCGCCTGGTGTTTACAGCGCCCACATGTGACCCCCGCTGCTCTTCCTGGCTCCCAAGCCAGGTCACCCCGCGTGACCGGAGCGCAGGGTCCGCTCACCAAGCGCCTCCTTCCCTCGGCGACAGAGCGGAGGCAGAGGCAGATGAGAGTCGATGACTTTGCCAGAATTGTAATGAGCGGCCGACAGCTTGGTCTTTTCCTCAAATGCCTCTTTAATCCCCCTCAGTCGCCTGCGAGCGGAGAGTCTACAAATCATTCCTTGTGCTGACAGTTGAACATGGATTTCCTCGTGGCAGTAAAACGCTTCCTCGGGCCACAGAGATGTGAATGAGATCATACGTCTGCAGAGGAAATCCATTGATGGTTTTTTTTTCTTCCCCTTTTACGGCTTTTCAGAACCAAAAAGGATGTAATTCAATTTCACCTCCACCACTTAAACTGTTTTCAAATCTTCCTCGCTTCACCTCCCGTCCGGATCACATGACCACGGCAGCGTCCTCTGACACCAGAGCTTTTCAGGCGGTGCCTGTTTTAGCCTCATGAAACTACTGGGTCAGAAGATGCAGGATTGTTGGGTTTGTCCACCTTCACAGACTCGGAGGGCGACTCTGCTCACCTTCTTGTCGCTGAGGCCCGACACCGTGTCGATGTACTGCTCCTGGATCATGAAGGCAGCCAGGTTGGCAGTGTAGGACGCCAAGAAGATGACGGCGAAGAAGGCCCAGACCAGCACCATGATCTTACTGGTGGTTCCTTTGGGGTTCTCGATGGGGACGGAGTTATTGAAGACGATTCCCCACAGCAGCCACACGGACTTCCCGATGGTGAAGGTGGGACCGCCGGGATCTGGGGAGGAAATCGCAGATGGGGTGGTGAAGAAGTCAGAGCGTGGATGCTCTGCAGAAGTCATGACCTCGACACAGAGTGTTCGGAGACCAGACCTCCCTAGAAAATGAGCTGCAGATTAGCTGGAACCACATCTACCGAGTGCTGACTGACGTGCTGCTGTGGCGGCGGCGGCGGCGGCCCACAGGCCCGTCCTTGTTCTCCGCGTCCTCTGCTTCGATCCCTTCCCGCCGTATGAGAAAAGCCCAGATTGAAAAGGCCTCTGGTCATTTGTCACCCACGATGAGGTATTATATAGACGGCGTGGCGGCGAGATGAAAGTGCAGCATCTCAATTTTCCAGCCATTGATTCTAAAATGAAGGTCATTAGGCTTCACGTGTTCCTCGTCCTCGCAGACGGGAGAAAGACCTATTCTCTTATTCCTTCCCACTGCAGGCGAGCAAATCTGCATGGAAATCACTGACGCGATGATGACGATGAACAAGCGTTTGAGAAGGCAGACGCTAACAAGCGGATGTGGAAGGAGCCGGTACTGACCTTTGGCACTGACCAAGCTGCGATTGTAGCCCACCGGACTGCAGTATTCGAAGACAAAGACGGTGATGGCGACCACGGTCAGACACATGACGAACATCATGACCCACACGGCCGGACTGTACGGTTCTGGGCGGGGCCAGTGGGGAGTCGGTGAGCTTTGCACGGTGACCATGGTGAACGTCTCTCACCTAAGAACGCAGAAGGCGAGACCGTGCCGTTGCTCCGAGCCACCATGACGCTGATCCCGGTCTCCACGAACGGCACAGAGAAGTCAATGATCTCCGACCTTTCCTCGTTGATGGTGAGTGAGCCGATGGCCATGTCCGCTCGCTTGTAGAACACCTGAGCAAGAACAAAGCTCTGATGTCAGAAGTTGAATCTTTCTCATCCCAGCTTCCCCTCGGGGCACGTCTCACCTCTCCAATCATTCCGTTCCAAATGCCTCGCACCAGCTTGCCGTGCTTCCCGTTGGTGACCAGGTAGAGGTCGTAGGAGAACTTGATGGTGCGGGACAGCTTCTTCAGGATGTCGATGCAGAAGCCCTTGCAGCACAGCTTGGTGTACGGCTCCGTGTGACCCACAATGCTGGACACAAGCACCAACACGCTTGGTTTCCAGCTCCACGTCACAAAAGCCACAGGCTTCAGTCGCCGTCGTCTCTGTGAGACAGTTGGCATGAACCGCGACAATAGACGGGGAACAAAAACGGCGGCGTGTGACATCGCACGGATGACGTCACGCGCGGCCGCCCTCAGCTGCACACAGTAGAGTGTCTGATGCTCGTGCTCGGTGTCACGGCCCGAGCAGATGGACTGACAGCTGCATGGCCAAAACAAATCGGAGAGAAATGGATCACCAACACGGGCGGGCGGGCGGGCGGCTCTGCCAGCTACTTCTCACAGGTTTTCTTGCCGGTGCTCAAGGCGTTATGTAACGTCCCACCTCAAACCTCACTTCTGTTCTTCACACTAATTATAGATGAGACACAACTGTGGAGAGGAAAAGTGAATATCCTGCTGCTGCTGTTCCGTTGACTAAAATACGCAAATGACATATCGATCTATAGATATATCTATAGACACAGGTGTACATGCATGTACACACCAAAGAATGACTCTTTGCACCAGATAAATCGATGAGCCCGTGTGGAAACACAGTGCAAAGTGGGCGGGTCTTCCTTGAGACGGCAGCGCAGGGAGGCAACACTTAACATTAACATTCAGAAAGCTGGCTGCCAGTGGCACTTTACTGAGGTCAAGCCTCCCTCTGATTGGAAGCGGCTGACGTATGACAGCGTTAACTGGCGGGGTCGACAGCTCTCCGCTCTCATTTGTTTCTGCCAGAGTCTGAGAAGCAGTGCCAACACTGGAGCTGGGGGGGGGGGATGGACGGATGGCTGGCTCTAATGGCAGCACTCCATTGATGCTCTCGTTTCCCTGGTCGGGTCACGGGGTGACGCTGCAGAGGCTGATGAACAGCTCACCTGGCTGAGTGCTCATAATGGTGGGGAAGAGCCTCTTCATCTGGAGCGCCATGGCACCAGTGGAATACAACATCAATTCAGGTGGACACATGAAGACTTGAGGTGCCATCATCCAGGACATTTCTCTCCGGGAAGACGCTCAGGCTCATCTTAGTTCCAGCACAAGTCAGTGCTACAACTGGCCCTCTCCAGAATACACACACACACATGCACACAGAGCTGAGAACGTTGGCTGCCATGAGGCCACGAGAGCACACCGGAAGTAGATCAATCCCTTCGATTGGCATGGAAGCGATGGCGCACCTGAGGTTCACGGTCACATGACACACTGCTCATCCTGAAACCAACACAATTCAGCTTCAAAAATGTCCCGCCAAACTTGAAGTCTCACGAGACTGTGAGTCACCATGAAAACTCACTTTAGCTCAATAAATTGTTACCCATTTCAATGGCTGTCATTCCACCTCAGACGTGAGGGGTTCTGGGGAACAGAAAGGCCCGCGGCCCATTCAGTTCGTACATCTGAACTCCTCAGGTCACGCTTGACTTCACTCGTATTCAGTGACCATGTTTCAACTGCTGACACAGCAGCAGAAGCAGGCTCAAGTCATGGTTAGTCAGGAACAAGAAAAGAAATACACCTGATGCTGAGAAAATGGGAAATAAAACTATAGATACAACAAATGTCATCAGACAAGATCAAACTATTTTTAAACGCTGAAGAACCATGGGCCCTGTGGTTCAGAATGGCTGGGGTCTGTCCATGTCAGCAGTGAAACTAAAACAGACCCGTGCTCCGGGCCAAGTGCTGAGGCTCGCTCCTGATCTCTGAAACCTTTTGTCTTTCCCAGCTCAAATGTTCAGTGACTGCTTTAGTGCGGCGTCTACATGAGAAAACCTGTATTCCTTCAAATGAAATCTGAATCAGTTCACCAGTGGTGTGGCGTGTTGAAAGGAGAAACCGAGTAGATCAAGCGCAGCTGCCATCCGTCCTCGCGTGTGGTGACTTACGCCTCCGTCTTGTTGGACTGCCGGCGGCACGGAACGGTGTTGCTGACGCAGGTGCCGGTCTCGGGGTCCACGGCCTCCACGATGACAAAGGGCCGCTCCTCCAGAGTGGCCACCGTCAGGTGCCTGTAGTCGGACACGGGCTCCAGGTAGGAGCCGTAGCGCGGCCACACCGGATACCTCATCTGCAGGACGCCCATCTCGTAGTTCCCCACCTTGAGGCGAGAGAGGACCAGTGCTGATGAATCATGTCTTCAGGAGCGATAAGACTTTTCTCCAGCGTTTCAGATCACAACTGCTTATCACAGACCCACATCTTAATACAGTTGTCCCCAATTTTCTGGCGGTCGATGTGGTTATGGGCCAGCGCTGTGATTTGTGCACCCGCGGCAGCGCGCGGAGTTTTCCTCTCTCTTCAGGGGGAAATTGATTTCTGGGTCAGCGGGGAAGGAGGAGAGCAATTACACAAAGAAAGCAATTGCGCCGGCGGCGCTATCACCACTTGGCTTATTTGAGCTGGACGTCGGGAGGAAATGAGCTGAATACACAATTAACGGCAGGAATGAAACATTTCAAGCTCCCTGGCGCCCGGAGCCGTGACCCCTTCATTAGCTGGCGTCCATTACTTCAAAGGCAGAGAAGGACGATGGAGCGCGCCGCGCCACCGCGGGGAGTCACCACCTGACCGGACGCCCGGGCCCGTCCCACGCAGGCGCCGAGGGGACGGAGGGATGCTAACCGTGATGTGGCCTTCTCTTCCATGTCAACACGGCTCATCTGCACACCGAATCAGTGGGTCAGCAGGAGGCCGTTTGTCAAAACAGAATTTGTTACGTTTTAATGTCACACGTTTGCTGTGGTTTTCAAAAATGAACAGCAGCTGCGGCTTGGACTCGAGGGGTTTGCTCTTTGTCCAAACAGACTTGGTCTCCTTTCATCTTCCCCTGTTGAACACGGGTGAACGCGGACGTTCATCTGCTTTGCTGTTCCTCCACTAGTTCAGATCTTAGGTACATGGATGACTTTCATGATCAGTGTTTCAAAAGAGTCAGAGAAACGGTACTGGATCGGATCACGCTCCGCTGGAGAGAATGGCCCCGCTACCCTGGCTGAGGTGGGACAGGACTCACCTTCTACACCTCGTGAAGACAGCAGACCCGGAAGCTTCCCCTTAACGTCCCAGGAGTACGTCACCCACTGTGTGGTCCTCATAACATCTACTGAGCTCACCCCGAGTGGAAGCCGTGCTCTCACCGTCAAGACTACAACTTGCCTCCTCCGTTCATTTCCTCCGTTCCTCAGAGAGACTGGCACAGCCGCCTCTCTGGGGTAGGGGGGGTTGCAGGAGATGATGGTGAGAGAAAAGCAGCTTTTTGCTGCTGCTGCAGCCAGCGACAGGAGCATGTCCCGCCACCTCCGAAGGGGGCTTCTTCTCTCATTTGTCAGCGTGTTCGTCCATCTTCCTGACTTCTCCTGACTGACTCGCACACACCGCTGACAGATGAGTCTCCAGGCAGCAGAGCATTTGAAGCTCGGTTCATTGATTGAAGACCCGCACGGTCGGGCCGACCGCATGAAATCAAACCGATCCTTCATCTGCTGGTTCACAGTCCGACTGAAGGAAGACCCAGTTCTGAGAGGCTTCACTGAATCAGAGGAGCCGTTTAACTGTTTGCTCCAGACCCCATTCACCATCGAGGACACTCCACCACTGGCGCTCGTTCACAAGCGCCGACTCCAGGAGATTGACGAAGCCCTTACACCATAAATTCCCATGGTGCATTGCCAGTGTGGACCAAGAGAGTGTGTGCGCTGTCAGTCACAGACAACTGATACATCGCTGTGTGATTCAGCTTTTGTGCATGTCATTCATGAAGTGGGACACCTGTCTGAGTGTGCGTGCGTGCGCAGTGAATCACAGACGACTAAAGGGTCAGCAGAGTGTGACATCAGTAGTTTCAGTAGTGGGCCGAGACATCAGTCAAGTAAACGTATTGGATTACTCCTGACCGCTCAGCTCAAACTGGGTCCCTGGGGGCGGGACCAAAGTCCTCCAAGGTCAGGCGCCTCACATGACGCATCACCCGTAAGTCCAAGTGGACTCGCCTGAGCGCCCCCCCCCCCACTCTCGTGGAGAGATGGAACTTTGGAGAGGTGATAAGATGGACGCTAACGCTAGCTCCTGCGCCAACATGAGGTAGACATGATCTGCTCTTTAGGCGGTCTAGCTCTCACCTTGTCCCAGGTCCTCTCCCGGTCCAGGGTGATGATGATCATGGAGGGGTTGACCAGGTAGCCATTGCTGTTGAAGGAGAAGTCGTTGTGCTCCCAGGTTACATTCAGCATGTGTCTGTGGAGGACAAGCACCAGCGTAATTCCCGCCATCTTGGATCCCCAGAGGAAACGTCGACATGGCTGAAGACCTGCGTCTGAAAACTTGATTTATTTAGTGAAGTCATTGGAGTCAAGGTCGACACATTTGCCACGTCAACAGTCTACAGATCTGCACCTGTCGAGCCAAGAGCCTGTGCTTTCGCCAACTACATCTGCTCCACAGTGCGGAGCGGAGACTCAAACTAGAACAGATCTCGTGTCATCGTTCTGCCTCCTTTCTTTTAGTCACCACCTCTTCAACAGTAAATATAGCATGTTCTTGTTGGAGGACTATAACTTGGCCATTTTTCTGTGGGTTTCTTGTTCCTCAAAATGTCATATTGAAAACAATGCATTGCCTATTGATCTCGAACATCTTGCCCATCGTGATGTTGATTTCTATCCAAATGAAATGAAATATCATGGCATATTTTCGCTTGTCAATAGCCTAGCTTACATTGACTCTTTTCAGTTTGGCCTTGCTACTCAAGCATGTATTTCGGATGCTCTCCCGTCATCTTTTGCGGTGACGGCTGTCTTTCTTCGGACGATGGCGCCTCTCGACAGTTACAGCTCCTCACAGGAGAGTGAACTGGCCAGCTCTGCTCTGGAGGGTGGCAGAGAGCGGCGTTGGACTGGGAGAGAGACCGTGACTCCCTGGCAACAGGAGTGATCCCACCCCTGAACTGTGAAGTGGCTGGAGTTGTGTGTTGATCTTCAGGGTGAGAAGAGACTCAACCAAGTGTTTTTCCTGGCTTATTACTCCCAGCTGGACTTTAATGGATACTTCATCCACGGCATTCGGGTTTCTGATCGGTCTGCTGCGGCTTCATGGCCACAGTCCAGGCTCAGTTGGCGCCGGCGCTTCAACTTTGGTGACGAATTGCAAAAAGTGAAAGGAACCCAAAATGAGGCGGACGTAATGGCGTGTGTGATTGAAGTTAAGGACTGGCTTATCGAGTCTGTCTACTCCTCGGCAGCAGACGGCGTCCGGTCTCACCTCACCTGACACTCCAGCGGAGGTGTGGAGCGCTGCGCCTCTCGGTGAAAAGCCTCTAATCTGTTAATCTGCACTCATCCAATTAAAAGCCGAGGACGCCTGTTATCATCCCCGCAGCCGCCGCTGTTGGATCAGTGGGAGGCCGAGAGACGATTGACTATCGAGCTGAGGACAGGCGCGTCTTCCTTCACCTTCACTCCGACTCTGCAGTCGAGCCACCGGCTCCACTAAGTCGGAGGAGAGAAAGGAGTTTTGGAATATCAGCGTCGGCGATGACAGAACGTCCTCGGGGCCCCGGACCTCAGAGTGAGGAGATGCCCACGGCGCCTCCACTACTGCCAGTCAGGACTGCTCCTATCCTTCCTATCGTCGGTGATAAAAGGCGCCTTTCTGCGATCACATCTTTGGAAACAGACGTACCGGAACAAGGTGTGGTTAGCGGCCGAGTGCTTCACCGGGACGTGGCAGTCGCTCTGGCCTTCAGGAATGAACCCCCTCTGCTTCTGGAAGCTCTGCACCCCTTTGACGACGATGGCCACGCCGTCTCGCACCCTCTTCCTCAGACTCATTCTCCAGCGGTCCGTGATGATGCTGATGAGTCCTACAGGGAAGCTCTCTGGCGGGGGGATATCCGGGTTTCCTACTGCCAGGCTGGGTATAATCCAGATGTACCCGGGCCCCAGGAGTCCGGCCTCCCTCGCCATGCTGAAGAGGTACTGCGCCTCCTCGTGAGAGCAGTAGACCAGCAGCACCTGAGCGTCGATCTGCTGCAGCAGCCTCCGCGCCCGCAGGTCGTTTAAGGTGTCGGCGGACATGTCGAAAGTCAGGACGTCCTGAAGCTCCCACAGGAAGTAGCTGGTATCTGTGAAGGACTTGACGTGATCCACGTAGGCCTCGTAGCCCGGGTAGAGGCTGGTGATCACCACAAAGCTGTCCCAGTTGTACTCCTCCATCACCTTGAACATGCCGTTGATCTGCTGCTCGATGGACGAGCCCAGCTGCAGGAAGTTGGAGCCTTCACCCTGGAAAAAGACAGGAAGATAAGAGAAGCGCGACAGACAACATTTTCATCAACACGGGAGAAATCAGATGAAGAGAATTGGTATTCATCAGAGCGGACATCTGCAAGTTCCTCAGGGGGAAGAGTATGATCCCGCGTTCCTCTGAGTTTGGGGAGATACAGAGCTGGCGTACGTCATGAATATGGCCGTCAGGTGAGGAAACCATGGTGACCCAAGGTGCGGGGGGGTGATGACTCACGCTGGACTGGTGGAGGACTGCATCAAAAAAGAGTCCCGAGTCAGCAGCTGAGGTGGGATGGCAGCGAGAGCAGTTCACCAAGCTTCTTCTTCTTTTCACTTCTGTAGCAGCGCCACAATCATATTCCGCTGGATCTCAGGAGTCCGACATTGCTCTCCAGAGTAAATACACACTCCATTAAGTCTCGCGGGGAGGCGATCGGCTGGAGTCTGCGGAGGGGAATGAGCCACACCATCTGCAGACGCATTCATCACTTCCTTTTGCGGCCGAACCTGCAGCCTGGCTGTCAGCCACGCTTGCAAATTTAGGCCCGCTCAGCAGCTCCGCGGGAAAACACGCCGACCTTGAGAGGAGTCGGAGTCGCGCTACGCCACCGCGTGCCGCCGTGTACTGTCCTCGCCCGTCGACAAACTGAAACTCTTTAACTTTGATTCCCTCCTGTCTCCAGATAATTCTGTTGTGTGAAGCCGCGGAGAATTTCATTTCCTGGTAACAGGATGAATGAGTCTGATCTCGTCGCCAAATGTCTGTTTCCTGTAATGAATCAATGCTGCGGATCAAGCTCACCTCTCGACGTGACGACATGATGCGTCACCACGACGTGAAGCCGTCGATAGACGCCTGCAGCTTGAATCACTCCTGACCCTCCTGCGCTGTTATGACGGGCTCAATGTTTCGGGCGACTCTACCCTGACCTCTCCGTCGCCAGGGGAACACAAACAAAGGCCCACCGGAGCGCTGGACCAGCAGAGGCCGGCGGGTCAAGCACCGCGGGCCTGTGATCTTATTTAGCTTGTCTCCTCCTGTCCTTGAGAGAAGTTGTGCCACAAAGTGATTGATGAGCACCTTATGCATTTAGACGTCAGGCGACTGTTCCAGAGGAAGTGTGAAAAAAATGCTCCAGATGAAGCAGAACTACTGCGGAACTTTGACAGGACAAAAGCCGCTCTTGTTCCAGGGCCCAGCCCGGCGATCCCTCTCTGGAGGAGGCGCTGCGCCTTCACATTCAGAGGTAACACCCCACAGCCCTGAGATGCAATTCTGAGGTCACTTGTTAATCAAGGTTTTATTGCAAAGCTAATCATATTTATGCGGCGCCAAGTCTCCACAGAAGTTTTCTCAGGGCGCATATGAATTTTGGCAGATTGCGGACATAAAAGCTTTAACACAGAGGCGTCGCTTTTATTCCAGAACATTTCATTTTACTGCGGACATCTGTCCTCCAACAACTGGCACCGAGACGGTGCGAGGGAGTTAGTTAAGCCCTTTAGCCGTGACAGTTCCAGGAAACGTTGACGGACGGTTACACTGCGTGCCCAGGCTCTGGTGATGTTGGGAACAAAAAGTGGACAAACGGACCGCCATTGTTTGAGGGAACGCTCTGGAGACGGGCCGGGAGATTATCCGATCCTGACCTGTCAACAGTTCCAGTTCTAGAGAAAAGTCCGCAGGCTTTTAACTCGGAGGGCGCAAAACATGAAAAAATGGACATCCAATTCTTGGCCGTATCTTGGCTGCCAGATTGCGCTGGTATATGGCGGCATCTGGCGGCCAAGCTAGGGTCCATTTTTTCATGTTTTGCAGACGCCCAGACGCCCTCACAGCTAAAAGCCTGATAGTGCGTTCTCACAAGTCAATGGCCGATACACCCTAGGAGCCAGGAAGACTTCAGCTGGGGAACAACAACTACGTCCCCCTTTCCTGTTGATGGCCTGCTTGGAAGCTTGTGGGCTCCTTGAGGTCCCATCGGCCCTGACTCATGGGTGCATGAGCTAAAGGTTCTTATTCCAATGTAGACCTACATCTCTCCTACAGATGATGTGTTCGCACCGGTGAACTCCATTTCAACTGGGTCAGACGCCGATTTAGTTGAGATGTTCCCGGAGCTCCCAATCTGCTTCAGAAATCATTTAAATCGCAGGGCGCCGCCTGCCTTCACCGCAGCATGACTAACAGCAGCGCTTTGTTATGCATCTCCATGCTAATCCCGGGATTTGTCACAGAGGCTCTGGCGTGACAATTACATCTCAACATCTTAATTAGCCGGGCGGATGGTCCAAATGAGCCCCGGGCAGCGCTCACGGCGTCAGACGAGGACGCTATCTTACAGGAGACAACAGGCCATGTGTGGGCCAGGATATTCAGCGTGGTCACAGAGCTGAAGCTGGAACACAAGGCAGCTGTGCGTGTGTCTGAGATACGAATGAGTCGCCGTAGAGCAGATGCTCAGTACACGTCATCACACCGTCATCTAACATCACGCTCACTATTCAAATCGAAATCACAAGGTGTTGAGGAATGAAATTAAAACATCTGAGAAGCTAACACAGGCCTTCGACGACCACATTGACTCGTCCTTTGACCACGAGAGGGTGACAGAATGCTCCCTATACGACGGCAGGGGAGGAGCTACCGATGAGCATGATGAGGTGCCTCAGCTGTGGAGCCCAGAACAATGGCAGCAGATTCAGTGGGGTGCGCGCACCAAAACAGATGTACATTTAAGTCTCCTCGCTGGTGGGCTGATCTGGACAGTTGGAAATGGACAACGCGAGTGTCAGAGGAGTGCAACACTGTCGCACCCCGCTGAGAGCCGCGTCTCCACCTGTCAAAGAGCTGAAGGTGAAAGCCTCGGCCGTGCGCTTCTATCAATAGAGCTGGAGCCCGTCCAAGCATCCGCTGCCGACAAAGATGGACATCTGCGTCTCAAAGGCACAAAGACGCAATCGCACGCAGCTTCATCTGTCGCGGCAGTCAATGAACCTTTTTGTGTAACCGCACCTGGTCACATGGTCCTGCTCTGGGAGCAACCCTGACTTGTGCTGGGACATATGTCTGCTTCCGCTGCGCGGCAGGAAGTGAGCTGGCACGAATCCTGTTGAGCTGTCGTCACGCAGATCTGCACAGCAACCGGGAGCCGCCGTACGCTCGACTATTAATAGTAAAGCTGCCTCAAAGGAAAGATGCTACGATGGTTGTGCCGTGCCATTTGTGCACTCATATGAGGACATCAGGCTAAACACAGACTTTGCTCATGCCGTCAAAGCTAACACTTTTGTTTGAACAACACGCCGAGAAGAAGACAAGACAGGACCGACATCTCAAATACAGACCTGGAACTTGGGTCCTTCACCGTAGTCTGGTGCCAAATGAACAGGAATGAGCCCAAAGTCTGTCCTCAGCCAAACTTTCCTCCCTCTGTAGCGACCGACTTGAGTCAGTCGAGGGACACGGGCCAGAGCCCGCCCTCGTACACAGACACCATAGAAATCCCTCAAAAAGACCAGCGGTGGTTATGCGCAACATCTTTTTCGCAGCGAGGCAGTTTGTCACGTTAATGGGATCCAGCTGACTATTATTACCATAATTCCCTCTGAAACTAATAGTTTGGATTCCGGCGAAGCCTCCGAGGCGCCAAAAGCGGAATATAAAACGTCAGATTTCCTCACAAGACGCTGATGTTTATTCCCTCCAACAAACACGAGATGAATGTCAACGCGACTTCACTCTTTAACCTCCGGATTTGGCTGTCAAGCGGCAAACAATGGCTTCTATTCCTAACAGTAAATGGCCACGCTGATAAATTTGACTGTGAGGAGCTGCCGCGTGCCGTGGTTCAAAAACAGGAGCGGCCCAAACCTGCGTGTCAGCTGGGATTACGCCTATTGATTTCTGCTGGTGTGCACGGCGACAGACCCTCAGGTCCTGCTCGATAGGGTGGGCAACCGCCAAGTCACTGCGCTTTCTTTCCCCTCCGTCTCCAGGCCACACTGAGCGCGTTGGGAGAACCTGGACCGCTCCTCTTCCAGAAGAGGAGGATTGAGAATTCCAGAAGCAAAGAGTTGCAGTCAAAGTTGCAGTCGAGTTCAGTGCTAAAACGGTTCGTCGAGTCAGAGCTTTTTAATCAGACTCTACAGCGAAAAAACAACTCTGCATCTTTGCTTGACTTGAGCTCACGTCACAGATGTTGCCTCTTAAATCCCAACAGTCAAACAAAAAGAGCTCAGGTGGCAGTCATTCCACCTGGTTCATTCATCATATTTGATGCAGATAGTGGCATGAGGATTAGTTTCTGCTGTGACTTAAGGGACTGTAGCTGCTGCCTTCAAAACACCATCACCTGCCGAGACCCCGGGGGAGGACATCACCCCGAGGAACACCAGGTCACCAGGAGCCGTCAGGACAGTAGAAACACTGTAGCTTCTTCCGAGTGACGTTCGGCCTCAATCTCTTCATCGGCTCGTTTCACACCGTCGCCTTCTACGAGATCCACGTCTTGTCTTTCGGCGACATAGAGAAGGAATGAGCTCCATCACCTTGTTGACTATCTTTGACAGCGACCCATAAATCAATGCAGCGGCTCCGCTCTGATTATCGGGGAGACGGGTGAAAACCAGAGCAACTCTTGAGTGAGTGACGCCGACAGCACGGGCAGGATGGACGGAATTACCCGAGCGATATCGAGGAATAGCACCGAGCGACCGTGTCCCACTGGGAATAAAGCACAGCTGAACATCATCAGAGTTAGCGTTAGCCACAGTGAGTCATCAGCAACGGGACCAAGACAGAGACGCCCGACTCTTTGTCATTGGGGATGAATTTCAATTCACTGGGAGGCGCCGGATGATGCGCTGACGATTGCATTGGAACAGATGATGCTCTTAATGAATGATGAAGTTGCTCTTCATATGCAAATGAGCCATCTGAGTGATTCACTCCTTCGATTGTTGTTTTACTACGGGAATGAAAAACAAAGGAGCATTTACATGCCGTCAATCACAGCGCTGAGATGTCAAACACACAATGAGCTTGTTGGAAGATCGTTCCGCTCCCACGCATGAAGTCTTTTCCCCCCCGAGCGAGTCAGGAATCTGAACAAGAGTGAGACTCCACAGACATTTATCAACACAATTAAGTTGTGTCATGTGACTCTGACAACTGAGAGAAATAGCCATCACCTGTTCCGTCAAACTGTTAGAGGGAAAGTGAAAGTGGACCGGGTTTTTTCTGCGTACGACTTTTGACAAAGTTGTTGACATCCCAACTTTAATTTGTCTCAGTGGTTGTTCTTGAAAAGCCCCAAATAAAAACATTATTACCGTCTTTTCCGGACTGTAGAGCGCAGCGGAATATTAGCCGCGCCCAATAAATGTAAGAAGGAAAATGTTCATAATAAGCTGCAGGTTCAGTGGTGCTGTCGGTGCTGTGAACCGGTCAGTGGTGCTCCGGCTTAAAAACACTTTTCCAAACCAGTTTTGAAAACGGGTCCACACAGCGTCTTCATTTCTCCACGCTGCTCTCACAATAGACCAGGTGCAGCTCCCCAGCCAGGATCAAGTCAGCACCAAAACCCGACTCGCTTGTGTTCACGTCGGACTTTTGAGCTGAACGCACTTTGTCTGGAGACAGCGCCTCACATCTTTTATTCACAGTAAAGCCCTGGAAATGCGCTGTTTTCGCCCACGTGGCCAGAGTTTTGACACCCCCGCCAGTCTCAGCCGCTGCTTCTCAATACCAGACCTCCAGGGGATCCGCTCTGTTGACGGAGCTGTGGACACGCGGGCGAAAACAAAGCATTTGGAGTGCTTTAAGGGTCAATAAAAAGCCTCTGATTGAATCTGATTTCTGACTGTGAGAAAAAGCGGTAAACATGACGTGGAATGTTGCCATGATTATTTAACGCGCTTTTGAAGAATCCTAAAAAATTGGGGAGGAGCACTTGCTCAGTTGTGTGTCAGTGTGTTTGGCTCATGCCCAACAGAGAGGAGACGACACTGGGCGCTTGAGGCGTCGGGGGGGGATCGACCAAACACTCGCCTCCAGCTCTGGGCGGCCAATGATGAGCAGCTGCGATTCTACCAGCGCTAACACGGTGATGGAACGTCACCCAGTGATGGGCCTCTGGAGCGCTGCCACCACCCAAGATCACAGCGGCTACAAACGAGGCTGACAGCGAGCCCTGATGAAAAGCTTTTGGCTCGACTCTCTTCAGATATGAATTTGTGAGGCCGTCATTGATCCTATTAGGTGTGATTTACGGCCGCGTGCAGGACTGTAACTGATGCCGCGGCCCGTTAATCTCCCTCCGGTCGTGTCCGACGGACCGTACCATCTTCTGCTGCGGAGCTAAAAGCCAAGCTAGCAGGTGAGTGAGCGTCTCACACTAACCTTGTATGGCAGGACGACGGCGGACCCTCCGCTGATGCCCACAATGGGAACCGCGGTCTGCGTGGAGATGAAGTCCAGGATCTGGGCCACCGCCTCCGATCCAACGTTGTCCTCAAACACCACGCCATGGACGCGGTTGGTGGACAATGTGTCGCAGATGCGTGTCAGCAGCGCTCGGGGATTCGTGTTGTTCACTAGCACAGTGATGGGGTTCACCTCCAGGGGCAGGTCCATGAAGTTCTCCCGGCTCAGCCGCCCCTTGATCTCCGACTGGTACGTGGAGCCGCTGAACACCACGGCCACGTTCACCGACGGCGCAGGAAGCCCAAACGGCCTGCCCGTGCAGCAGGGGGCATCACCGAGCAGGAGCAGAAGAAGCAGCGGCGGCCACCAGGGGGAGTCGCTCCAGCAGCCTACGAGGACGCCCATCTCAATCGCCTACTGCCTGAGGAGGAGGAGGAGGAGGAGGAGGGGCCAAAACAAAACATTTTTATTGTTGTTGAGTAATCCCGCCACAGTCAAACCAAACTGTTTGTCCAATTTCACTTGATCTTGGCTCTGGCTGCAGCGTAAGAGCCGTCGTATTTTTAGAGTGTCAGCGTGCAACATGCAGTCGGGTCCAGGCTGGTGCGTCTTAGGAGGCATCTGCCACCACGCTGCTGTTGTGTTCCGCCGGCCAAGCCAACAGATGGTGCTCCGTGTTTAATGCAACAAATGGAGAACAAGAGGATTTTCATTTTTCTCTCGTGACATTACTTTTTGCGTTGCTTGGTTTTTCACGTTAAAGCAGTTTAATCTGCCTCAGGTCCAGATAGTTGACGTCCACAGTCTGCTTTTCATTCCTTAGCTGTTTCACGGTTTGCAAAGTGACATTTTTAATTATGTAGGAAGTCTATATTTACGTCCGGGATCGAAATCCCCAAGTTCTGAACAAACCCCAGCTCTTTGTGCAACGTTGCGTCACTAATGGACTGGATTGCGACGGGCCAAACTCTCTTCATTTCTGCCAACAAATATCTAATTGCTCTGCTCTCCACCCTCTGGAGGCCAGTGGCGGCGGCGGCGGCGGCGGGTCCAAGTGCAGCTCCACGTAGCGGTGTCACAGGGACTTGGGCTTGTTGTCAAATCTGTCACAGACACATTTGTGCCTGTGGGGAGTGCTGCAGGCTGGTCCCCGGTGACACGGATCTGATCCAGCATGTGATGGGAATCCCACTGGGGTGAATATATCGTAATCCCTTTCGTAATCCCTGCCAGGCGTCACTGCCCGAGGCTTGATTGTACTGTATAAATGTATCAAGAGATTTGGCTGCTGCGTGTCACTGGGCAGCGCTCGGACTTAAAACCTGGCCTCAACTTGTGCGCCACTATTCAGGGTTTGAGGAAGCCAGAAGGTTCTGAGGAGGAGCTGCCTCAGCTTCAGTTTCTCATCAGTGCCTTGCACTGAAAACCTGCTGCGGATGACGGCAACAGGTCAGTGTCAGCGACTGACTGAAGCTCCACAGAACCTATTTCCGGGCTTGTTACTCACTCAACACACAAGGTTCTGGTTGCTTGTGTTGTCATACATAGATTCATATTTGTCCCCCCCCCCCCAAAAAAGTGTTGCAAAACAAGAAATGAGAAGTTAAACAAAAAACAATGAATCGGAACATTTTGTGAGATTGCAACGTTCTGATACAATGGAAGGCGGATATACAAATATATCGGCCGTGGAGGGTTGGGTCCCACTTCTATACACGTCGCACATCTGCCTTGAACCAAGCCACCCAGGAGCAGGGCGAGGGACACAGGGTTTGTGGCATCCGTCAGGCCAGTGACGCTCCACCCTCAGTGCTTGATGTGAGAGGGCTGGCGGTTCTGTCAGAGCTCAGACAGGCCACAGGAAACCTGCCCCGGCGGAACCGTCACACCAGCTCATGAAGGTGCGTTTCCAGTCCGTCACATGTTGCAGCCCAAACCAGAGACTTCACACATGCCGGCGCTGTGATTGGTTTGAGCGCCGCCCCATAAATCATCTCCTAAAGTGATTAGTCGCTGCCGTGAGAGGGCGACCCGCTCCTTCCCGTCAATGACACCGGCCATGTTTTAGCTGCGACAGCACTGCAATCGTTTAGGGTTCATGTCTCTGGCGGTGACGACAGCGCGACGTGGTCCGCATGCAGAGCGCGCTGCGACCTCCGCGTGTGCGATCTGAGGTTCACCTGAGATGCTGCGAAGGTCAGCGCGCAGAAGTAACGCTAACAGAGAATGAGTCATCAATAAGGGACGGTGACAGGCGGCTGTTTTCTTATGGCGGAAGAGAGCTCTCACACGGTCACCGACACACATCCGGGAGGAGAGAGAAGACAAACAGGTCGGAAAGAAGCCATCTGGAAGTGGTCGTCCAGTCAATTTCACATCTTTGAGTCAAAGCTTCTCTGGAAAAATGGAGCGGACTTTGGACGGCTGTCTGGTCTATTGTCAGGAAAAAGAAGAGGCAAATCCCAGACGCTAACAAAAGAGAATGTCAGGAAACAAACAAGATCAACTCTTCTTCAAATGCAGCGCGTGGCTGTGGCGTTGCAGCAGGACTTTCATCCGACCAGCAGGTGTTCCTAAGAACAATTTACAATCTCATATCTCCAAAACACTTTGTGGTGTACAAGCAGTGTCCAACATGACACTGATATGAGGAGGACAGAACCACTGTGAGTGTGTTAAGAGCTCAGGTCAGCACAGCTTGTGCCACCACTTCAGATCCACGGGCAGCCCAGAAGACCACTGAAGCAGGGGTCTCACACCAGCCCTCACAGGGCCACACGTCAGCCAAAACAAGCACATCCTCCAGCTGTACACGTCCTCCTTAATGTTAAAGCCTTGGTGAAAAGGTGGTGGGAACAAAATCCTGCAGCCACCGCGGCCCTTTTGCGGATCAGTTCACGACCCAAGCCACAGATTTAGTAGAAAAGCAAAGCAACTAACTAGCAAGGACAAGCACCAGCAATAAGTAGCGTAAATAGATGATCAGTTATTCTCTTTACTGTTATTTTTCCTCCCCGAAACAATGATGTAGCAAAACAAGAAACGAGAAGTTACACCACAAACAAGGACTGGAACATTTAGTGAGATTGCAGTGTTCCCATAGAATGGAAGGCGGATATATATCAGAGCATTCTCATGTCATAATAAGCAGCCGATTGAAATGACAAAATGTGTTTTAAAAGCTGCTGTTCATCTGTGTAGGCTGATAGGGTGACTTTCAATGATACAGTTTGAGGGAAAATCTTGGTTCCCCTTCCAGAGCAACGCAGCCAAGCACTCGGACCACTTGGGTTTTGTTTTGTCAAATGAAAACACTTCCCTTCTATTGGTATATTTGAAAGTACATATGAATAATGGATTGGCTGGCGTGGTCACGTCTTCCGTCCTGCTCCGACGTGGCTGAGTCTCAGACGCCAGCTGACTCGGACTCCTCAAACCGTGCGGAGAGACACAGAGGGAGGAGGATCGCTCGACACCAAATCCTCCCGAACCGCGCTGCCGCGGTCAAGGAGATGATTTTAGCGAAATCTCTCGGCTCCCGCAAGAGATGACTGCGTGAGCTGAAACTTTCAAAGGACCATGATGAAACCACGCTAATGACTCATTAAAGCTTCTCCTCATCAATCACCGACGTGCAACACTGATGCAACTCCGCCATAGCGCCCCCTGGGCCACTAGACTATTACAGTACACCAGACAATTCCAGCCGCTCATGTGACCCAAATTGACACAGACACAGTATAGGACTCCACAGGAGTCACAGTCAACAAGCGGTGAGAAATTGTGGATGGTTGGTGTTGGAGTTGTACCCAGGGAAAAAAAGGGAATTTTTGTCTGTTTCATTTCCAAATTTGAAATGAAACAGACAAAGATGGGATGGCATCCTCCTCACCCTGACGGCGTGCCGATATAAACAGGGTTGTCGTGTAGCTGGCGGACAGGTGGGCCGCTCTGAACTGAGCCAGGTGGAAGAGCTGCAGCGGTGAGCACACTTGAGCGATAGTGATAACCTGGCTTCTAATCTCACACACTCCTCTCTAATTCCCTTTCCTCAGCTTGCTTCGGATGCCGCGCCTCACTTTCCATCAGTGCGCAGACCTAAGCGCGTTTGCACCGTGATTGTTCCTGTGAGCGGAGACTTCCGACACGGCTGCGAACGCGCAGATAAGACGGCGTTTGTAGGCTCCAGCCGCCATCACGCCGCGGCAGGAAACTACAGCGATCCTTCGTCCCAACTCCCCTTTGGGATGTGATGTCAAGTGGCCATAGCAGTGTTTGGGGGCAGCAGGGGGCGCTATGCTACACAAGTCAAACTTACTAACTCCCAACTTTGGATTGCAGCACTTTCAGACGTGTGACTCTCAAGCTGCCATGAGAGGTCCGTGTGGAGCACCACAGGGATCTGAGATCTTGTCACGCTCTACATGAGCAATGTTCGCCGGTGAGGGGCCCTGTGAAGGCCATGAAGATACACTGGCTCACTTCTGAACCATGACATCTCCACAACTTTCTCAGAGAACCTGGCCAACCTGCAGCTCCCAGGCTGCATGCAGTCGTCGAAGTCCGTTGAATTCAGTGGAGTGAAGAGGAGACGCTCCAGTCTGCAGCGTGGCTCACACACACACACACAGAGCGGGGCCACGTTATTGGTGGCAGGAGCCACGTCCCAACATAGAGGAGTCAAGTCAGTGGCGCCCACATTTCTATCTACGGCGCTTGATATTTCCAGGAGGATCAGGGTCAGATGGAGGGGTTTGGAAAAGACGTGCACCGGAGACGTACGAGCTGGTGACACACAGGGAGGAGCTTTCAGCGCTATACTGAGTCGTGTGAGCAGCTGCACAGGTGAAGCCTGACGTGGCTCTGTTCAGCAGCGCAGTCAGACAGCGGGGCTCTGGGCCTCCGTCTGGTTGGCCAACCCTGGACTAGTCAAACTAAGTATCTTGCAGGACAAAAAAATAAAATGTCTGCCATCTTGTTTGGGATGAAAGTCAGCGGTTGCTTAAGAGCTGTATTTAGCGGCTGCATTAAATCTACTAAATCTATCTGTCTACTATGGCGGAATTGAGCCCGTTCATTTGAGAATCTGACTTTGGAGCTGAGAGGCGGGGCCGACCTTGAGCTGTCATTTGTCAACAGTTGACTCGCGACCTCCTCTTGTTTTCATCTCCGCACCACTGAAGCCGGTGGCGGACTCAAACGTGGAACACAAGTCGAGTCAGCGGTGAGGCCGTTCCAAACAGCCTGACACGAGGGCTCATCCTCATTTCTGTGGAATCATTTGAATCACTTCAACAGCTCCTTACATTCATTATAGGCCACCGCAGAGCGTTAAAATGCAAATAGGCCGTCAGCGTCCTTCTCACAAACACTTGAAATCTTCTGGCAGCCTCAAAATGAAACTCGCCGAAGAGAGCCAGGCCTTAAACGGACACTGGACAAACATCTGCGTCGATGTGGCATTGATCTTCAGCCTCCTGGACTGGACCTTCTCGGAGAGCAGAGCAATTCATCAAGGACTTCCAAGAAGTCTGACTCCCATTACTGGGTTCCGAAAGACAAAGTCGCCAGAGTGGAAGAGACAAACCACCAAGACGCCTCGGAACATCTGGGACATTCTACGCAGTATTTTCGCCATCTTCATGGGGAAGGTTGGGGGGTGGGATTTCAGGGGCAACAACTTGGGGACCTCAAAACTGTTGCTCCGGTTCGGTTCTACTTGGACATGTGCGCTAAAGACACGTGTTGAAGGGTAAAGACGTTGAGGATGTCGTAAAGAAAAGACAACTGACTTTCAAGGTTGCTCTGCTCATTACCGACAGTAAGATCGCCCCCTATTGGCCCATCCAGCCACGGTGTTAGACAAGGACAATGTGATGAATGCCTTACTTTCCAGGGCGAATCACTTTCGAAAAGATTAAAGCCATGTGCTAATCGTCGCTTTCCAAGGACGGTAATTTGGACGCTGATGATGAGCGTGAGCACAAAGAGACGTGGCGAGCGAGTCGGTCGATTGTGACTCGGATGGTCCTCATGTGATGGATGTCCCCCACGCCTTGTCCTATGAAAAGGTGACCAGAACATCAGCGGAGATTTACGGCTCCGATCCCGGGAGAGCGACAGCTCCTCTCACGTATATTACTTTGAGTTCCAGCGCCTGGTTTCCTGTTGAAGACGTGAAAAACAGGCGCAATTGATCCGTCGTCAATGGAGTGCAAACGAAATCCCAATCGGTCTCATGATCTTTACGTACGGGAAGAGGCTCAAGGAGAGTGGAAGAGCAGCCGCGAGGGCCGATGAATCATTCGGAGGGCGCGAGTGTCCTCGTGCATTACAGGCCGGGAATAATCAGCGGCCAGCGGAAGCCGAACGGCTGGACGGCAGGAAGAGCGGCTCCATCAGCAGCTTTTAAATGCCACAGCAGATGGAGGAGCTATAGTTCTGCTTTATTACAGTTGGAAATCCATGGCACGCCGAGTAAAGCTCCCGCAGCATCTTGACCTCAGTGGCTTCGGGCCGCCTCAGGAGCGAGACGTTTTCTGGCTGCAAAAAAAAAACCTCACTTCTCACTTTTCTCTCGCGGGGAAAACAATCTATAAACCGTCTCGTAACCCTATCGGACAGATGTTTCAGCGTCTCAGCTCAGAGTTCGAACAGATTCATCCATCTTCTGCCCAACATACTGGCGGATGTGTACCTGACGCCCAGGCCCCTCACACTTTACACCGAGCGCTCGACCCCGCAGGAAAACACAGGTGATGGCCCACCGACGTCTGTCAGTCGCTGGGGTCTGGCTGGACGCTGGTGTGTGTACGGACGTATGTGGAGCAGGGATCAGTGTAAAACCCCTGGTTAAGCTAAAACGAGCCTTGCAGAACCAGACCCCCCCCACCAGCTGTCACCCGCCTGCCTGCACTCTGCCCACACATGGAACTGACCCCTGACACACACATACAAGTACATGCACACACACACACACAGATGCCCTAATCCACATATGAGCAGACCACTTTGGGTTTAATCCACCGCCAGTGTGCGTTTGTGTGTCTGAATCGCTCCATCCAGCCCGTGGAGTGGCATTCAAAACGCGGAGCAGAAAGACGGCTCACCACCAAGAGAAGCATGGCAAGAGTCAGAAATGGCTTCGCCTGCATTGACTCGTTGAGAGCAAGTGATGGGGTCGCACGTCCCGGGCCCGACTCAGAGTGGCGAGGACACTGACGGACGTGCCTCTCGCTTGACTTGGTTTCTCTTCCAGATGACGAGGAAATGACACACTCCGGCCCGGGGCGTTCCAATGTCAGCGTGTCAAGTTTCATGCTTCCTCTGGAGACCCAACGTCCTCCACCTCTCTGGCTTCATTTGACAGCACTGGCATCTTCTCTTTAAGGTTATTCTTGTCGTCATCCTTCATGGTGACGCCACCTGCTGCGCCGCAGCTCGGGGCTAATGAGGAAACATTGAGATGCAGGCGTGTCGGAGGGCGGAAATGAAGCCAAACACGGCACCACACAGGCGGGCGTGGAGGGAGGAGGGGGAGAAACCAAAGGCTCCCAGCAGCCTGTCAGTTTTCCTCTCAACGGGGACAGGACGTAAGACGAGGTGTAGCAGCGCCGCGCCATGAATATCAATGCGCGACAGTCTCTGTTGTGCCCGAGAGCGCAGCCATAAACTTGAGAGCGTCGCAGCATCTCTGACTTCCTCTTGCCCCGACATCTCGGCGGCACCTCAGGGATGTTGGGTGCACGCGCTCCTCTTCCCATAAATCTCAGCCAAACGTGGCCATCCCCGGTCCGGAGTGAATTTACTACTCCTCCTCCATGACCTTGGAGAGATGGCTCTGATGTCCGGCCACCTCTGCGCCGCCCATCCTCTCAATGTTTACTGCGCTGGACGCACGTGGCAGGCTGTCAATCACCTGCTGCAAGCATTTGAAATGCAGCCATTTATCCTTCCTTCAAGGTTCAATCTCACCTTTCTGAACACAGGGAGGGGATTTGACTCCTGAGGTGTCCGTGTCGGACCCAACTGTTGGAGACATGACGTGACTTGTGACCTCACAAGTGGAACACGAAGAGCTTTGTTTTTTTTCATGCGTGCTCTCACACCGTTGTAGCATTTGACTTATGACTAGACAAACTGAATTCTGATTTCATTCATGTTTCATATCTCTGTCTGAATGATAACCAGCTTCAACTGTTGTCTTCAGATGCACTTTCAATATTGTCGATATACTTGTCCTGCCTTCTAAAATTCCAATGAGAAAAAGCTTCCAGCAGGGAAGTGCAAAATCCACACTTAGTCCGATATATATCGTCAAGAAATAAGCCAGATAAACACTGACGTTCAACGTCAGAATAATGTCACTTCAGTTTGTGAGTCTGAGCTGCTTCATGCGTTCACGTGCCGAGCGACAAGCGTGAGAGTCGCAGCAGCCGGGACGACACTGTGGCATGTTCTGAAAGTCAAAACGCCTGTAGACATCAGTTTGGTGACAAAATAGTCACATGACCCGGTCGGGGGTGGGGGGTGGTGACCGACGTCACCACCAGCATGTGTGACGTGCTGATGAGCAGTTTCATAATTGTGTATGTGCGCTTCATAGAGCGGCCCCTCCAGATGTTACGGCACTCACTTATCCCCCCCGCCCCCCTCCCCTACACACACACTCCGCTACATCCCATTACAGCCAGCAGGGTGGCTGGTAATGAAGAGACATTTTTCTAACTGTCTCGGCCAGCGAGCGCGGGGCTCCCAGTGTGTTACTGGCTTGTTGAAAACGTACCGGAAACGGAAAAGTGCGATTCTCTGGCCGTCCAGCAGGGTGGCCTGGAGAGCCCGGTCTGAACGAGGGGTGACCTTGAGAACTCCGGCGGGAGGAATCACCATGGAAAGCCCAGGTCATGCGTGTGACTGTGGTCTTTTGGCACGCATTGTGAGCTAAAGGCTACATTCAAGAAACATGTCGCCGGGCTGAGAGGAGACCAGGGGCAGAACTGGAGCTCCAGCACATGAGCGTCACCTCGTGACCGGGTTGTGAGTTGAAATGAAAGGACCTCTGGAGCACCACCCAAACAACACCCGGCCACGATGCCAGCAGAGAGCACACTCTTTAGCCTGGCCATCCAAACTCTGAGATCGCACTTGAACGCCTCACTGAAGAGCAGCTTCAGCACATGTCACGCTCCGGCAGCCCCACCAGTCCAAACACAGAAGCAGAAGGGTTGGAGGAGGGCCAATCTGAGTGACACCCAGGCTAATAGTGACACAGACACTCGCGACTGGCTTTGATCCGTTGGTGTCCTCTGCTCTCCTGCCGCCTGGCCATCAGACATGTTGAAGTTTGAACAAGTGAAGAGCATCTGTCACTGCAGGACCTGTGGACCCAGTGGTGTGAACTTTAAAAGTCACTTGAACCTTGAGCCGTGAACAGATCTCTCGTTTGTCTCCCAACAACCTTCCCCTCGTCCCCCGCTGCAGCTGAGCAGAGCGTCCGGCAGGTATGAGAGTCCCGCTCTGACACTTCACAGTGACGCATTGATCCGCGGCGGTTAACAGCAGCCCGCAGAGATAAAGCAACAGTTACCACACAAACACACTGCCACCAGAGACAGCGGCGACACGCACGAGACAAACACATGGGAGAGTTACCTGTGCTCCGCATCCAGCCCCGGATCGTCTCCACTCATCCCGTCCGCGCCTCCAGCCGTCCCTTTGTTTCCTCCCGTTTCCCCCTCTCCCTTCCTCTTCCTCCTCCCTGGACTTGTTTGAGTCTATTTCAGCACCAGAGGAGCCCGCTGTGGCGGTGGCATGCTTTCCAGCACTTTGGCAGAAGGTCACATTCTCACTTGCTGGTCCGGGAGGGAAGATGGAAAAGAGGAGGGGAGGGGAGGGGGAGAGCAAAGTGAGGCGGAGGAGGAAAACAAATGAACAAATTGAGGATGTCCACGCTCCAGGCGGAATGTTCCAGGTGAACGGTCCGAAGCCCCGAAAACACTGAAGGTGAATCTGTCATGTGACCGTCCGGAGACCCTAACAAGTCACTTGAGTCCTCAGGCGAGTGGCCCACCTGCTCCCAGCGGGACGGAGGAGGAGAGCCAGAGCGGGTCCAGTGGAAAACTTCTCCCACCTGATCCCCTCAGCAGAGCGCTAATCCTGACTCTCTGTCACAGGAAGAGCTTGTGAGCTCTAATCACTGTGTAGTAAGGATTTATCCCTCGCT
Source organism: Synchiropus splendidus (assembly GCF_027744825.2). NCBI lineage: Eukaryota > Metazoa > Chordata > Actinopteri > Syngnathiformes > Callionymidae > Synchiropus > Synchiropus splendidus. The sequence continues at coordinate 17,752,983 of NC_071352.1, read as the reverse complement.
CCTCCTCCTCCTCCTCCTCCTCCTCCCTCCTGGTCATTTCCCTCCCTCCTATGCTGGAAGTCATCAGCCTCTTCTGCAGCAGCAACAGCGGAGCTTTCATCCTGACAGGTGTCCTGAAGTCGGGTATCTTCACGGCAACAAGGCTCACACAGTTAAGTCTTAAAGCCAATCCATGACTCCAGACAGTGTTCTGGTCAGGTGAGCTTCCCCTCCCTCTGACCCAGGACCAGACCCCAGTCACAGCGCCAGTCCGTGGGGAATTCACCACGTATTCTGGATGTGTGCGCAGGTGCGTTACACACGACCTCAGGTGCTTAAAGGGGAACTGCCCATGTCTTTTTTCCACTAGCCAAATCTAACATGCAAGCAAGAGTAGTCCAGCGTCGTATTGGGGGGACATTTTAAGGAAAGGTCAGTCATTTATAATATGTTGTTAAATGCATGTATCTCATGAATAAAACAGTGTGAAAACAGTTATCATATATTATTAATATTGCCTAATAAAGCAAGGTGATCTTTTGCAGCAGGGCTTCAGCATGTTGAGAACATTCACGAGGGCCACAGACTGAGGCCTGTCTCACAGATGAGGTCTGTGGTTCTGCATTAGACAGCTGTCCAACATGAGGCTTGTCACGTGACCTCTGTCCCCAGCAGAGTGAACTCTCTTCCTGAACCTGTCTGCTCTCAGATCCAGTCCAACTTGACTCAGCAGTGACACAGATGTGTTTTGTCCTTCAGCAGTCTGAATTTTGAACATCAATTCTGACAAAACTGCAATTGAAGTCCTTATAGTGCAGCGAATACAGCACTTGATGTGCTTTGTCGCTGGATGACACGTGCGTCGATAAAAGCGTCCGCCATCGACCCGACTGAATCATCGCTCGCCGTTACGTTTGTTGAACCATTCCTCAGACGCTCCTGGAAGTCCTCACTCTGTGCGCTTGTGTCGGCAGCAGCACGAGTTGATGAGCACCGAGGTCATATTTATTTGTCGAGTCGCGGCCGGCCGGCCCCAGGTGACTGATGGTGGGACAGTAATAACCGTTGACAAATCTCCAGAGTCGGTGCTTTCGGTCGATGGGCCGATCAATACCGTAAACAAATGTGACGCGAACTCCAGGTAATTACGTATCGGCCGGAGTTTTTCCGGGATCTGCAGGCGAAGATAACGCTCGTCATCTTTTCAAACTTCAGGAGTCAAGATGAAGGCGGCGGAAGAACAAAAGACTCGGGGAACAATTGATCACCACGCCCGGGAGTAACGTCTAACTTGGCTCTTCTAGTGTGAGCAGACTCCCTCCGTTCATGGAGGAATGCTGACGTGGAGGCATGGTGAACGGGAAGGAGAGACACCACCGAGCTGCCCTCATCTCAAGTTCCTCTGGTTAGCGCCTGCACTGCAACACAGCTGAAACCTGAAATCTGTTTCCAGAGATCTCGAAGGCAAAGTGGACCACAAAGAAACACACTTCCTCAATGACCACAGCGACCGAAAACTATCCTCTTCTCATATGGGAGAACAAACCAACAGAGATGAAGGAGAACCACACTGGAGACGTCTGCGCAGAGAAGAAACAAGACAGGCCAGAGAGCAGACACCGCTCAGATGTTCCGTTCCCGCCACATCATGGATCGTGGAAGTGTCTTGGCCGTTACAAGCTGAGTCCAACAGCATGCATGAAATAAGCCAGACAAGAGAGTCCTGGTTCCACTTCGATGCTGACCACATCCGAGGAGCCTCAAAGCCTGTTGCTGATGTGAAGAGTTGACGCTGAAATCTGAGTGCCTCACCTTGACCATGGAGCCATCTGATCCAGGAAAGGTCACACTCATCATTTCAAACCTGTCTCTATATTCAGTGAGGCTTTCAGCTTGCTTTCCTGGTGGGAGGTGAAAACAGCCGAGTGCACGCTGGGCTAACAGCGTGTCACAGTGGAGCTCCTACCCTTCACAAATTCCACTTGTGCTTCACAAAAGGGTGCGGTGCCAACAGAACCTCACGCAGGAAATGAAACCTGAACTCGCTGACTGCACTTAACACACAAACATGGAAGTGTTCGAGAAGTTGGAGGAGGCCAGCACAGACGGCGCTCCAGCCTCAGACGCTCCCACCAGACGCTGAGCAGTAGATGGTTCCACTCCTTTGATCCAGCAGAGGCAGAACCGATGCTTGTGACATCTGAATTAAAGTTGGTCTCCGTCCTCTTCACATGATGGAGGACAGGGAGACGTCTGCTGCTGGCATCAGCAAAGCTCCGCCTTTGACTTACAAATAAAAGGTCGACGACGACGACGACTCTGGAGTTGCACTCCAGCCCCTGATCTCAGCATCAGTCCGGTCAGAGTCCGGCTCTGGGTCGTCTTGACCTGGAGCTCTCAGTTCCGAGAAGGACGAGCTCGGACGTCTGTTTGAAGCCCAGCGGTCATCAGCAGAACAAAGCTGATCAAGACAGAGAAAGTGGGAGTTGTTGCGGTGCGCCTCCACACCAGTGGTGTAGCACTGCCCTCTAGCGGCGGCCACAAGAACCGACCCGAAGGGCCGGTTTCAATCTGATGCTGAACATGACTCTCCGTCACGAAACTACAAACGGGACGCATCACAGAGCCGGCACACAAGCGCGTGAACACTCCGAGTGTGTCTCTGGCGTCAGCGGCCTCTCTCTCTCTCTCTCTCTCAGCAGCCAGGTGGGTGCTCACCTGGCGCACAGCTCGGCCGCCTGCTCTGGACTCTGACCACAGAGCGGCCACAGCGACAGCACATTGTAAATCCGGAGTGCAGATGGACCCCAGTGGTGGTCCTGACTCCTCTCTGTTGGACTCGCTCACATCAAGTCCGCCTCTCATTTCAGCGCGGGTCTATTCATGTGCCGCCGAGGACGCTCATATTGAGGATGACACAGCACCGGGGAGCAGGTGACCCAAACCCTAGATCACCTCTTTACAGTGACGTCAAGCGGTGGTTGTAATACCAGGCTTCCAAGGAGGCAGGACGACAAAGGTCTCTTCGTAGCATCGGTTCTTTCATCGTAATAAAGTGAACACGACCGACTACCGAGCGTATAACCGGGGTTCATTACGTGACAGTGGTGACCCCGGTGTCCGGACAAATGTAGGTCAGAACAGTGGCGACACGACTGGTCTACCACCAGTGTTTCACTGTTGCACATCACACGCTCGGTGAGAGAGAACGAAGCCAACCAGAGAGGCGGCCGCCACACTCCCGAGCAGGTCAGTTCCCCTCTGCTGGGGAGGACGTGTCACTGCAGCCTCGGCGTGACGACACAGCCAGACGTCAGTCAAAGGCAAAGGGAGGATGAGTGTCGCGCCGTCGTCCCTTCTGGACTGACGCTGCACGTGCACGCCTGCGCAAGGGGGCCGGCGCCATCTGTCGGCCACACGTTTAAACTGCAGCTTGGATGGAAAACGCACGCTCCACTCGGTGAACAATTCTGTTGGCCTTTCTGCCTCCTATTCCTCGACTCTCCGTCATCATCAGTCATATGATCTGCTCGCCCATGAGTGAGGAACGCAACACTCGTGGTCCCTGGCAGTTTCTCTTCCCCCAGTTCTTCGGGTCGGTTTCTCCTTCGGTTCGCACCTCCGCACACTCGCTGGTGCGTGTATACACAAGTACAGCGGAGGAAAACAAACCGGAAGAGCACATCCGGAGAATGGTTTCACAATAAAGGTACGCAACGCCACATGGACGGGAACTGACGTGACACGTAAATGTGCTGAGGGAACAACCCGTAACCCAACCACGTGACACTGAGCGCCGAGGCCATCCCACTGTGGTAGTGTCCGTCTGAGCATTTCAGCGGAGCCTGCTCGGTCGCATCCATCCACGCCGTCAGGAGAAGAAGACATGACAAACAGAGGCGACGAGGAGGGGAGGCCGAGCGTCCAGGTGCATATATACATATATATATACCGTCACACGCCGGGCGTTGCTTCTCACCAGGAGCGGTTGTCAAAAAGAAAAACCTAACAAAAGTGTCTAGTCAAAGTCAAAAAAAGAGTGAGATGTGGAGCCCCCCATCAGGTGCGCGCATGCGTGTCGCACCCGGTGTCTGCACAGCGGTTTATTCAGTGGAAACAAGTTGTTCTCACGCCGAGCTTCAGTTGACACGTGACACAGTCAACACAACAGGTGGCAGTAGGTTGCCGAAACAGCGAGGAAGCCAGCGCGGCTCACCTGAACTCCCGGGTACCTTCCCGAAGGTTGGTGGCCTCTTCTCCTTCCGTCTTGTCCAGCGGCACAACTCCCTTCGCCTCCCACCCCGTGTGTCCACACGAGCTCCCCAAGACAGCGTCGCCACAGGTGCAACTTCTCCGTCAGTGGCGCGCGGCGCATGAGCAGTTCAGGCAGAAGCAGCGGGCTGAACGCTGCTTCTGCCTGAACTGAGACGGAATCGTTTTGGCCAACTTTCCCCTGATGGTTTGTTCAAAGAGAAATGGGAGTAAAATCACATCCCCTTTCAGTGGTCGGTTTTTGTTGTTTATCATGGCAGAGCAGCCAGTCACAAACGACAACTGTCCTTTTATTTGCACACAATATTTGTATTCACAATACTGTAGTTGTACTTTTATGAACGTCCCATGACTTGCATCAAAGTTTCATCTGGTGCCGCTCACGTGACAAAGGTCTGTTGACAATATGTCCTCCGCACAGCTCCACCAGTGGGACTTTGTTTTGTGTTGAGGGTTTCCTCCCGCAGCTCCTGCACTTTTAAAGGTCGGCATTTCTCACCTCCAGCCTTGGAGCTGCTGCTGCTGCTCTCACCAGTGAGCACGTCACCCAGACACGAACATGAAGGACCAGTGGCCATGTTGAAGTAGACAAGTTTATTCATGATAAGAATGAGGATGGTGGCATTAATAATTAGTCATAATTATAATAACGTTAATGTCATAATAAATAGATCTCTTCATCTGAAGCAGGAAAAGAGAAGCAAGGAAAACAAAACACAAGAGTTACAGAGGATGGGGGGCAGGTTGGGGGGAGGGAGGGCTGGACGGGGCGTGAGACACTTTTAAACCTTTCAATATATCCATTTAGCTTTTAGAGACTTTTAAACTCTTATTTCACTGGTACATTTACAAAGGAACAGAAAAAAGATTTCTTAAAAAATCCTTATAAATAATTTTTTTTTATCATTATTTGAACAAAATACAAGATTTCTTTTTCTCTCCCCCTGAAAGGAAGCGGGGGATGGGGCGGGCTGTATGTACAGAAGAGGAGGCGGAGTACAAAAGGGGGCGTGAGGCGGGTGGGATTGCGGGGAGAGGGGCCGCGAGTGTGGAGCTGCAGCAGTTGTGCTCAGGAAGATGGATCGTCAGGCCCGCCAGGTGAAGCCCCGCCCACCTGTACACCTTCAACAGCAGCACAGTTCCCGACCTCAAAGTCGGAGCAGAGACGAAAAACCGGGTGGCGGATGAGACCGAGCGCGGATCGTGAGCGGAAAACTGCTGTGGTGACCAAGAACTCAGCAAGCTGCCTGGACTCAAACAAAAGATGATGATGATGATGATGACGACGATGGTGGGACGAAGGGGAGCTACACTAGAGTAGGTCAAAGTTCTTTGAGGTTTCATGGAAGTCTGGTGACCCAGAGATTTGGATTCAAGTGAGTAACAGTCTCTCTGAAATGTGCCTCGTCACATGACATCTGTGTTGCAGTGCATAGATTCAACGTTCCGACGACAGAAGAACTTTGACGACGAAGACCGTAACAGACCAGTTCTGCGTCTCTGCTCCTGAGCTGACCCCACGTGACCCCGCGGAGCTCCGAGTGGGCCAGAAGAAAACCCAACGGGTGGGGGATGAAAGAGGGAATCCTGCCAGACCGACACACACAGAGGGCGCCACCTTGTGTTTGGAAGCTGCGGATTTTCTGGAAACCAAATTTGTGCTTCGAACTGAACCTGCAGGTTGTGTGCGACCTGCAGTGTGACCAGGCAGCCTGAAGGGGGCGACAGCAAGCGGACGAAATATATGATCGGAGGGACTGAACTTGTATGTGCTAAGTGAGTCGAGGCGCACTACGCAACCACTAGGGGGCATTAACGCTTTAAAAACATGTTCAAGGAGATTTCGTTGCTTTCTGTCAACGGCCACTCACGCGATCATCCTTGGACCAAACTGCGCCTTGTCTGATAGAAGCTGACATGATCTCTGGACAACGTGTCCCCGCCGTGTTCCATAAGAGGCGCTGCCAGACTGCAGCGACTGTAGCGTCACTTTTGTAAACAGAGTGGTTCGCCTAGCTTCCTCACTCTAGACACGACGGCGTCCAGATGGAATCTACTTCAGCTCCTCGTCAAATTCCTTCTGAGCAACCAGCACCTTTCTTTCTTTGCGGGAGGCGGCTAGCCCGACCGTCACCCCCCCGCCCCAAACCAGAGTTGGGCATCAGAAAGAAGAGGGGAGAGTGCCATCCAAAAGTCCGGCGGCAGATGAACACGAGTCGTCTGCAGTACGTTCGGTGTGTGTGTGTGTGTGTGTGTGTGTGTGTGTGTGTGTGTGTGTGTGTGTGTGTGTGTGTGTGTGTGTGTGTGTGTGTGTGTGGAGAGGAAGTTGGGGAGCCTGGGCGGGGGAGGAGGGGGAGGGAAGATCAGATCACACGACCACTGTCACACTTTCAATCATAGAACACATGATCACACGTTACAGTAAATATCAGGGAGACATTGATGCTACGTCCACACAACCGCCAGCATGTCATGTGACCAGGAAGTGACACCTCCTCTCTCCAAGTGGTAAACAAGGGGTTCACAATCGCGTTTGTGCACTTGAATTAGAAAAAGACATTCTCAGACGGCGCCCAGTGTGGAGTTAGAAGGGGGCGGTGCCGACGACGTCACATCAAGCGTATGTGCGTATTTTGAGTCACCACTCCGTCTCAGATGAGATGAACACCGTAAAAGAGCAGCGATGATGTCATCATCGCCGCTGAAACGTGAAGATGATAAATGTTTCTCTCTTGATGACACCACGAGCCAGGATGCATGGCTTACGGACAATCGTGAGAGAAGTCCAGCGGTGACGTCAAAACAAGCTAGTGCCAGGAACGGCGCTGGCGGGCTTCACGACTCTGAGAGGGAGGCTTATTGGGTCGCACGAAGCTCCGCCTCACAACAGCGCCAGCCGCCGCCGGACGCTTGTGTGGACGTAGCTGGCTGGAGGGGAGGAGCTGACACCTATGGGGGGGGGGGGGCAGGGGCGTGCCCTGCCCGCCCACTCTCTACGTCCCTGACATCACCACAGCCCATATATAGATATGTATATATATTTATATACAAGGGAAGAAAGAAACGGTCGACTCTAGACATTAAGTACATTCAAGAACGGAACCACATTCTTCTTCCAAACACGTTTACAGTCCTGATATAAAGAATTGTTTTCTCAGTGCTGCCAAAAATAAAAACAATAGAAATACACACAAATAAATATTCTCAGAATACATAGACAGAAAGAGCCCTCGTCCGTCGTCGGGGCAACACTACCTTACTTGATCGAGCGACTCAGGCCTCAGGCTTGGGTTTCGGTTACGCACCTGCAGGTGGGATTACTCGATTAGAATTCTTCACGGATGACGTCCACTGGAAACGTCTGGCTCACAAGCGTCCCAAGCGGCAGAGTTTGCCCGCTCTGGCGCTGCCGGGGGCGTGGAGGGGTCCGTGTCGCCACAAAATGTAAACCGCAGTTGCCACCCGCTGGGGAAGCGCGAGAATATCCAACGGTGCTGTGACATCACGACAGAGTCCGCGAGGGGACGCTGCTCTCAGAGGGGCAGTGACGGCATTGACGACATCACCGCCACGCTAACGCAAGAGGAAGAAGGCGGAGCAGTCGGTCTGAAAAGCTCCGCCCACGACAGGAAGTACAGCGTGGAATAGAAAGTGCCTGGGTTCCTCGGCAACAGGAGCGGTGTGCCATCGAGAGAGGAGGAGGGGGCGGAGTCTGACCCTCCTCCTGCCTGCGTACACCACAGGTTCAACAACTAAAAACAGATTTGTACATCTATATACGGCTCTGTACACATTTCTGTTCGGCTGTGAGTCATAAAAGTATAGAAAAATAAAGTGTTTTGTAAGACCGGGACTCTTCTCTGTCTCTGATATAAACTCTACTCATCCAGAGGGCGTCTCCGGTGCGTCGCTCCGTCTCTCACCGCCGTGAGTGGCTGGTTGTTTGACTGCCTCCTGTCTTCTCCTGGCCAGCCTCCGTAGCGGGACTCCTCCTCCTCCTCCTCCTCCTCCTGGTCTTCTTCTTCTTAAAGCTAGTTCTCGTCTCTGCGTCGTTTTCATCTGTGATGTGAGTTCTGCTCGTCCACCTGTATTTACTGGAGACAGCAGAGAGGCGCGTCAGCAACAGGAGCTGTGTCTATGAATAAACACAAGTGCCATGATGTCAAGATGTCACATTTCACACTCACACCATTTGTTGGTATTCGCCTTTCTTCTTTCAATGACAGAAACAAAGCGTGTCTACAATTTTAGAGTGAGGACAGAAATAGAGCAGGATGGCGAGCGCCATCTGAGGGAAACAAAATCTGCCAGACTGGATTGAAAGACTTTAATCCGGGGGTCTTGCCCTTCTTCCTGCAGTTCTTCAGAGACCCTGTGTCAGAAGACACACTCACTGGGGAGCCCCGCTACAAAAGTACCCACGAGCAGCGGCGCTGCTTTGAGCAGGCTCTGACAAGAGAAGAAGAGGAGCGCACCAACGAGCGGAGGAAAAGGTCAAGTACATTCGTAGAGCTGCATCGCACATGGACCAGCAAGCATCAGCTCGCTTCAGTTGCCGCACCCTCCACCGCTCTTCTTGCGTTTGAGTCGGGCCCACCTCGGACCCACTCCTTCACTGAGTCAGGGTAGGACTTGTTTGAGCTCCTCAAGCCTTCTTTCTAGCGTATGAAAGCCAGGCTGGCTCATGTCAGTGAGTCTGTTTTCTGGTCAGAATGTTACGGCTGTTCTTCAGGCATCAATGGAAGACCACATGCACAGTGGATGTTCACTTCAGCGTTTATTCCAAGACAAAGAAACCACATTACCGTGACTCATTATTCTGTACAGTCGGATGAAGGAGGTCGAGAACAGACCAAGTACAACCCAACACTCGACATTTATTAATGTGTCGACCAACACAGGTTGTTTTTTGTTTGTTTGAGTACAAATGATCTGGGTGGACGAGGGAGTGAAGCAGCCGGCCTCTTCCGTGTTCTCCACAACAGTAATAAATATATTTATCTTCTAATAGGAAACTACAAGTTATTCACTCTTTTGTTTCGCATCTGTTTGCATATTCAGCATATAAAGCATGGAAATGTTAGCACAAACATTCGTCCGTTTGAAAATAAAGTCTCAGACAGACGAGAAGAAACGCGTTCGTCCCTGTTGTCACATGACTCACGGGTGGAGCGGCCATTGTGAATGTCTTATTTATACTGGACAAGTTTGAAGCAATGTTGTTATACAATGGAAATGGGAGGTTTGACAAAAGATCGGAGCCATATCTTAGATTCTGCGCCATGCAATGCAGGGTCCGAGCGCCCACTCCACCTGTGCCGTCCACGTTCATGGCGACCTAGCACATCTACTTCCTGTTACGGTCGCGTATCGCCGGTCCTGAACAGCTATGATCTCGATGAGCTGTCACCTTGTAAACAGCTTGTAGCGTTAGCACGACTGCCTTGTGCATATGTGACCACAGGGACGCCGGGAGTGTTAATACGCAACATTCACTGTCAGTAATGCTAAGACGTCCTGTCGCACGTGACCAACACCAGAGTTCAAAGAAAACACATTTTCAGCACAAGTTAGAAACAAGTGAAGAAATTGAAGCTTGAAAACCGAAATGACGCACAGAACAACTTCACAGACAGAAGAGTTCCTGTTTCTCAACCTATAAATGTACAAACAAGCCGGACACGCCGCGCTTCAGTCATCAAAAACATGAATAAAAAAACAAAAACACTTTTATCAACAATACTGACTCCAGCCAGTAGTTCATGAGCTGCACTGAAATCTGGTCATCAGATGCGAATGCCACGTTCGTACGCTAGCCAACCGACAGCTAGTTTACACACTTCCCCATGCAGCTCACTCCACGCGTGGACGTGAACAACTGAGTCGGCAGCATAGAGGAGCAGTGTGGAACGCACCTCTGCGTGTGAACGAAATGGATTGGCAAAGCTGTGAAAGGAGCTAGCTAGCTGTGTATGCGCGTCCTGTCGTCCTGAGGTTGAACTTGTGCGACACTCAAAATCACGGTTAGCTGGGAGGCATTACACAAGTGGAACTACCATTCAGCGCTCCGGACGCTGTTTCCAATGATAGTCGTGGAACTTTTGGCGACATTTCTTCTGTCTGGATGTGGAAGAGCGTCATCACCTTTCGATGTCAGTCACCAGTTCCAACGTAAAGCTGAAGAATGAACGTGAAGACAGAATGAACTGTGGAGTTGTAGGGCGTTCGCGACAAGGATTTACGATGATTTAAAAATGGAACGCTGCTCGGAAAGTACTTTCTTGGAGGACACAATTGCCTCAGCTGAAAATGAAGCTGACGGCTTTAGTGACACGACAGAGTTTGTGAGAGCCAAGCAACCGCTCTGCAGGTTGCACACAAATAACATTCAGTTTGGCCAGGTGGCCTTTGTCGCCGAGCATGCAGTGGCTACCTTCACACGCTCAATGTTTATGTTAACTTCTGGAAGATTTTCAATGTTCTCATTCTGTTTTGGGGTGAAGTCCATCAGTGTGTTGGCGGCGAGTGTAGCATGAAACTGAGGGCTAAAACCTGAGTGCGCAGTCATGTTTCCGAGCTCCGCGCACACGAGCAGTCGATGAGTTGACATCGGTGACATCACACTTCGCTCCGCTCATCGTTGTCGTCTGCCCCCGAGCACGTACCATCGCTGGCATAGCACCACAACTCACGTCCCAAAACAACAGCGTGAAAATAAACAGCAGATCACTGATGACATCACGGAGGTCACAACCTCCAAACTTAGCACTAACGTCCCATCATCAGCTGTGGTTTAGAGAGTGCTTTTTTACGAGTGTCTCTCTCCGGATTTGAGCGCTAGTAGGGGGTGAAGCGACTGTACCCTCCTCTGTACAGGCTAGCCTGCAACATCAAAGATGACAAAGCACCAATCAGTAATCACATGACTTTTGTTCGTTCGCCCAAAACCTCCTTCCTTTTGAGGCGTGATTCTCCTCCAGAGGTGCAGGGGGCACAAGCACTTATCTGAAAATCTACCTTCTACACTAAAAGTTTGGAGTAGGTCACTGACATGCCTGCAGTTGTCTTGTTTTCACTGTCTGTTGCTAACGATGCTACCTGTTAGCAAGCTAGCAGACGCGGCGGCGCTCAGCCAAGAGAAAGATCGTAAAATTGTAAAAAGTAGCGTCGGAGCAGCAGTCCGGCAAGATTCGAGCCGAGGGCCGGACGGGTCTGCAGTCGGGCAGTTCCGCGTCAGAAACGCACTAGCTTCATTGGAGAAGTGCAACACGTGACCACAGTTGCAGCTAATTTTAGTTCACGTCCTACAGTCGAAGGTTTCCATCTCTTACGTAAACATTGCCAAGATTCGATCCTGCATTACTAGTGCTGTGATCCAAGAATTACTTGTCCGTCCAACTGCGACGTGTTGAAAGGGCTTGGGATCCTTTTAGCAACAAAACAAAGCACGGATGGCATGATGTCACTTCCTGAAACAAGCGTGCGGCCGGTGCCTCCGGCTCAGATTCTTTGTGTCGCAGCGGGAGACAGACTCCTTTCAAGTCTGGACCAGTCCCCCGCATGGTCCCGCAGGGCGGCAGCCTGCAGGGGGCGCACCGCGTCGCTGAGCTCCAACCTGCGGCGCACGCACCTGAGCATGCGCTCAGCTTTTCCCAGGCCAATTAAGAGTCTGAGACAAAGTGGAAGAGCTCCTGGTCTTCAAAGGATAATTTCCACTAATTTTCTGAAGCTGCAAACTTTTCCGCGTTAGAGACGAAAAAAGAGAATTTGGAAACACGGACCTCTGAGGATCCAATTATTCTGCTGCTTTCATGTGGTAATGCGATCCTTCACTGCTGGTCATGTGACCCCGGACGCAGGCATGGGCCCCTGCTTGGTGGCTTTGACACACTTCTGTTGTCGTGTTGGTCAACGCAAGCATACAAACTACAGGACTCACACACGCACAAAGACACGCACCCTCTCACGAGCACAGCCCAGCGTGATCAAGCACACGTTCAAATGTGACCACAAACGGACCGAAGTGTGCCAAAACACACAAGCAGAAGCGCACACGCCTCCGACGGCTCCGAAAAAGAAGCACCTCAGTTTTGGCCGTCGTGTTTTGGAAGGAAGTTTTGGGGAAGCAGACACATTCAAGCACAGTTGGGAATTAATGAAAGCTTTTAGCTAGCAGCTGCACCGCGTAAGAGCGGGCGTAAAGACGCGGGGGGAGTGAACGAATTTGAGCCCAGCTGACGGAGGAGCGGCGGGGGAGGAGGCTGCCCCCTCCCCCCCTCCCCGACTCGCGCTCGCTCTGCTATGTCCCACGGCACGCCGCTGCACGCCGCTGCACGCCGCTGCACGCTTTTGATGCGCCTTAATCTCCGGGTTTTGGTTCTGAGCCTGGTCCCATCCCTGCATCGAACCAAGAGAGAAAGTCTCTCTTTCAAAAAAAAAAAAAAAAAGATTTATTGATCATCACTTTTCATCTTTGATGTTACAGAAGCTGCAAGCGCTAGCTAAAAACAGACATTAACAAATCACCCGGCGTCGGCGGAGAGACGCGGGCTGCTGGAGATGGAGGATGAAGGCATGTAGTCTCAGCGTGTCGGGGCTGCACCCAGATCCTCCACCCCTGAACCCTCGGAACCCTCTGGTGTATCTGGATCGAGGGTGAGCTGGGGGGATTTGTGAGAGCCCTGGGGCAGAGCAGGACCCTGAGAGAGCTCTTTGATCTGGTGCAGCCCCAGACCACGAACCGTGGAGCTGGACGGGCATAAAAACCTCAGAGGTTTTTATCTGCGTGAATGGTGTGTGAGTGGGAGCTGCTGAGGAGTCGGCTACTCACCATGGTCCCCACGCTGTAGGTGGTGGCGGGTCCGATCGTGTGGTGGTAGGGGTCCGCCGTTGCATAGACTCTGCCGTAGCTGAGGAGGGAACACAGGGCGGTGAACAGCGAGGTCTCACCCTCTGGTTCAGAGGTTGCTCGGTTCATTGTCGTGCCCATTACGGACGGAGCTGCGATGAGCACACGGCGCCGGGGGGCCCAGGGGGGCCAGGGGCCCGGGGGGGCCGGGGGGCCGGGGGTGCGTGTTTACCTCTGCCCGCTCCTGTCATTGTCGCCGGTTGAGAATTAATCCTGCAATTTCCCTTCTGAGGATGGGCGCGATGTGTCTGCCTGTTCTTTATGTTTGCTGCACACATTCCCCTATTTACTTCCAACACTGGCTTGCAAATGAAGGTCTGCGGCGGGAAGATAAGACACACCCCGGCCGGTGACCGAGGGCACTCGACCAGGCGGGGATAGAGCCAGAGCAGGGAATTCTCCTCCAGCAGACAACAAGACGTTTTCCGCCTTCTCAGGAGCTCCCATGAATTATAGAGGATCTAAATTTGGCGGGGTCAGCGCGGGAATCAGAGGCTTGAGAATGTGCGGCGTGACTCGCTTATCTGCAGTGCAATCCCCGAAGATTCTCCCAGGTTAATGTACCCGCTCCTGCCCATGGGCCGCAGGTCAAACCAGCCTGAGCTCACAACAATTGAAATTTTAATCGGCTACGCGTAAAGACTCCAGAGCAGTGGCGCGACCTTCTGCTGGACGACCTTCCAAGTGTGTGAATAAGGTACCAGGCGAACAAGGCGCTAGCAACGCGGACATGCTAAGGCCGCGCGCCACCTTCAGCAGCGCCACCTTTTGGACGCAGGTCCGGGTCACTTCAGGCTCCTGCGGCTGCGGCCCGGGGAGACCGCCCCATGAGGCATTTTGCCCAGCCGAAACCTGTATTGATCCCACTGTCCGGAACGTTTATTCAAAGAAAGAACACGACTTTCGGGAGAATCACGTTCCGTCTGGCGGAAAAGGATCGGCAGCGCGACATCAGTCTGCGGAGAGAAGTGGCCGGGCGGAGGACGGCGGCTCACAACTCCAGCCGGGCCTGATCAATCTTAGATTATGGCTGTAATCTGCAGCTTCTCCAGCAGGGCGCAGGTTATCACCGCTGACACGCGGGATCCCCGGCAGATTCGATTCCCCGACCGACGGCGGCTCTCCGAGGTCGGCATGAATCAGAGGCGCAGTGGCATCACTCAGAGGTGAACGGACCCCCCTCCGTCCCCCGGGACCTGAGGCCGTTCATAACGCCAGCAGTGACGCCGAGCGCCGCCACATACATCACCGGCCTCCTCATCCACTGCAACAAGGTTAGCCTGCTTCTTTTCTCGTCTCAGCCGCCAGTGAAAGTGAAAATTCTCTAATGAAGAAAAATCCTCCATTTTCCCGCCAAAACATAAACGTCTCTTTGATTTTGAAGGATGTGGGAGCGGCCCAGATATTTCTCAAGCATCTCAGCAGTTTAGCTCCGCTGCAGCGCCGGAGGTCACCACGGCGACGGTGGCCACAGAAGTCAGGAGCAACACACCTGAGCGGCTCCTTCCTGCCTCCTTCAGACCTCGCCCCCCGCTCTGTCTCATGACACCTTCATCCACACGCCACTGACGTCTAGCTCCGCAACTCGTGTGAGGATTGAAGACAATCATGAATTGTGTTGCCAAGCCATTCAGCAGCCTCCGCTTCCTCAACGGGATCAACGCGCTGTCCTTCCTGACTGCACCTGAAGGCCTCATCTCTGATCAGAAACGTGGACAGACGTCTTCAAACTCTGACTCTGTGAGTGACTACAGGAGCAGGAATGAGACACGGAAGACAGACATCCACAACTGATGATGTAGCGCCACCGACTTGCGGCAACATATTTTCTTGAATTCAGAAAGTCTTCTGGGGCGTGTTTGAAGCGAGGACCTTCTGCTGCTTACCTGTCACTGTACGCAGCTGCAGTGGTGGTTGGCTGAGCAAATCTGTACGCTGCATATCCTCCCTGAGAACACACACACACACACGGGTCGGTGAGTCTTCACACACTTGGATCCTTCATCATCTCTCTGTGAATCGCAAAAATCGCAGTTCCAAATCTGGACGCTGGAGGGAGCTGTATTAATATTTTCACCCGCGTGCGTCAGACGCTGGTTTATGCTGATCACGTGACGAGCAGCGACCAAGAGCCGGGTCAGGAGGTCACAGCAATTGAATCTTTCTATGTGTTTGCGTCTCCACAGGGACAGGAAGTGGCGGCGCAGGAGCAGGAGGACTTCCTGCGGACGGCGCCGCCTCGGGACTGAGCTGATTACGGCAACAGCCGGAACAAACACCCGACAATAAATCATCTCCCCCATTGTCAAGGCGCAGAGCAGCCGCAGCACATTTGTTATGTTGTCACGCCTGCGAGTGGCGTGGAGATGCATATGTATAAGAGCAGGGTCTGCACGTGAACATTCCGTCTCCCTGATGTGCCAGCGGGTCGCCGGAGGAAGCACTCCGCATCCATCAGCTCGGCGAGCTCCTTCCACGCTGGAATTCCGCTGAACTTTACGCCACACGGCGCTTCAAATGGTTTCTGCTGAGATGGCCAAACCACAGCTCCAGTTCCCGTCTGCAGTGAGCACGTTGGGGCTGGAGCTCACATTCCTACCGTCGACTCTGCTCTGAGCACAAAGCTCATGAGGGTGAGTCACCAGCGGGGGCAGTGAAGGGGTGAGTGATGACCCGACTCGGGTTCTCTTCAGGTCGCGGAGACAAACGACATCCCACCGAGCGACGCAGCCGTGACAACAAGAGCTAGTGAAACGCGGCGCCATCCAGGGGTCGTTTGTCACGCCGACGCTCACCAGGTGAGAGTGAGAGGCAAGTGTCATCATCCCAGGCCGGGGCGGGGCAGGGGCCGCCGCCTCCGCCACTCTGTTGTCAGGGAGGGTCAGGCAGGTGCTCTCGCCGTTATCACGCTGCTGCTGTCAGAGCCGCCGACCTCCGCCGCTAATACTCTTATCAGATGCCGCTGCTCTTATCTCCCACGCGGTGGCGGCGGAGACACCGGAGCCCGGGTTGGGTGGGGCGGGGGGAGAAGACCTAACCTGACACCAGGTCTGTGCCACAGGCGGCAGCTGAGGGGGTTTTAGATGCTCTCGTCAGGTTTCTTGGCACTAAAGGGCCGAGTCTCATCGACGCCAGCCGGGGAGGGGGGGCGGCCTCGGCGGGAGGGGGATCACGTTTGTCCCTCGGCAGTCCAAATCACAGTCCAGTGCCGCGGGGTTGGGCCGACACAGCGCTGCTTCTGAACTTCAGCAAACCCCAACGGTTCATTCATGACTGGTCACATGATCCGGCGGAACGATCGGCGAGGTCTGAGAAGAGGGCCGTGACGCTTCCTGACCTCTGAGCTCATGAAGCCACAACCCTCACGCTCTCATGAAATCATCTTAGCTGTACTCACATAGATCTCCGCGCCGTAGAAGCCGTCCTGGTACACCACCCTGCGGAGACGACAGGAAGTTAGGGTCCACTGTCTCCTTATCACAATCCAGACACGCATGAAATACTCACACGCGCGCGTGCGCGCACACACACACGCACACACACAGAGCGGACGGGTGTTTCCAAGGAGGCAGCTCTCTGACACATGACTCAGCGATATCAATCACGCAGCTTCCCTCCGTGGCCCGGCAGGGGGAGGCCAGGGCTTCGCCGCAGTACGACGGCTCCCGATCTAATCACAGATAGACAGGCAGACCGGGCCCCGGGGCCCCCTGCTTCACCCTGCCGGGGCCACACAGAGCAGCGCTGATAAGAGACCAGGGGATCAGGATTCCACCTGCTTACGCTCCGGTGAGATTAGAAGTGCAATACGCGCTGCGCTGGGTCGCCACAGCTCTGCCACTTTGTCAACAGAGAAGGCAAACAGCAGGGCGGATGGAGGCACCGGCCGCCTCCAAGCGCAGCACATCAGTAAACCACTGAAAATGGATTCCTCGCCTGGTGAACGCTCGGGTCTTCTTCCCTGTGCCGGGCCACACCAAGATGAGCCCGCAGACTCAGGGCCTAACAACACTTGACCATTGTCACTCCTTTCCATCGGAATCTAGCGGCCAGCGAGGGCACTTCCATTGACAGGGCGGCGCTACTTACGCTCCGTAAGCAGGGATGGGCGGAGGCGGCGGAGCGGTGCGGAAGGTGTTGTACACGGCCCGACCCCGACCTCGCAAGTGGGCCCCTCGATAGGCCACGGCGGCTCCTGTGGCGGGGTAGGGAAACCCCGTGACTGTGAAGCGACAGCCGAGGGAGAGGAAAGACACAAGTTAAAGACACAAACATTGCTTACCTTGTGACAGAATACATTAGAGCGAGACGTGAGCCCCTGCTTTCCCTCTGACAGAATGCATTACGGAGACGACAAGGAAAGAATAGATTTAATCTTTTCTGGGTGCGCCTCATCGAGCACTCTCTGCCGTCCCAGCTCGCTGCTTTGTGCCGCACTCAGCAAGGATCCACATTTGCTGTACGCATCCTCTGCTGGCGCCTGGCGAGGGGCAGCCTTGAAGCGCGGGCAGGTAATGGATGCAATACCACCGGTTTTTCGCACCAGAGCGTTTGCATAGTTTAGACACAATGAGGAGGAGTGGGGGGAGGGCTATGGGAACAAATCTGAGGTGAAGGTTGAGCTCAAAGTTCCCCAAGGGGAGAGGAAACAGATGCACGGGCCGGACGACGGAGGCACGGACTGCAGCCTGACCTCCTTGAGAAACCCCTCTGGGACACCTTCAGCCAATCGCCCGGCCACCAGGAGCCACTCTGGAGGAAGAGCTTCGGGCCAAAGGGCCGTCTAGGTGAGAGCGCGCCAAGGGACCTGCCACTCTCAGGTCCAACTAAAACTACTCCGATGACCGCGCCTGCAGTCCAACACCTCCACTTCAACAACAGCAACAACTTCATTTACACCAACGACAACCATCGCACGACACAACTTTTCTCCATGAGCAGCCACAGTGAGGACGTACGGCTAAACTTTTGTGCCACCCAAATGGAGCAAAACCCCTTGCCGTTTATATTTGTATGCAGCCGGCTGGTGTTGATGTATGCCAACGTGAACTCATAATGAGGCGGCGACAAGCTACGCTGCTTCAATAATACGCCATAAATCACACGCGCCGTCACACTACCTGAGCGCAAACCTGCTCGCGCCCACAAAGTCAAGCACCTTCCGCGGGACGGCGTAGGCCGGGGGGAGGGGGAGCTATGTGCAATGGGGTACGGTGGGGTCACGGCGCCCCTCATACCTCATATGTGTCAAGATTCGGCTCGCAATCTAATCCGCCGCGCCGCAGGTGACAAGGTCGTGAGAGAGACACGAGGTTCGCCCGAGACGTTCCCAGGCCAGAGTGGACGTGCAAATATGCCTGCAACTGAGGCCAGCTCAGGAGGCCGTTGTCATGGCGACAGAAAGAGGAACGGGTTTGCCCAAAGTTTCCTCCATCACGGTGGAAAAAGGAGGCTGGCAGGCTTTGATTTGTACGGCTGCCACGCTTTAGCCGCCGGTGCAGGAGGACGCCGGCTGACCTCCTCCTCCATCGGAGGGAGGAGCCCTCCTCTCAAGCCCCTTTGAGGAGAACCGCCTCTCTAGAGTGGCACTTCCATTCACACTGTCGACCTTGATGAAGACACAGAAGTTTGGGAGGCGCTGTCCTCTTACAGCAAAGAGTTGAGTTGTGGCAACAGTGGCGTTTGAAAGAGCAGCTGAGGCAAGGCTTTATGAAGGTCTGAGCTCGGTAACAAGGCAAATGCAGAATGAGTAGTACTACTATCCTGCGTATCGATCCGCTACTAGCCAGGGCAGTGTAAGCTGCAGTAGTTGAGTTGCTACTGCAGTGGAGGCCAAAGACAAACAGGGCTGTTTGACGCCACTGGAGCGCAGCGCTTGCTGACATCCATATCGGCGCAGGCTGATGACGTCATGGTGCTGTTCCCGTCACGCGGCCTGGACTGTGAGGCAGCGCCGTGGCTCCGGTCCGAGTCCCTCTCAGTGTTTCGGCACCTCATTAGGCCACTTTTGTTTTGGAAATATCTCTCTCTTATTTATGCGTCGCCGTCCCAGCTGGCGAGCATATGTTGTCGTTTAGTCTTGGCAAACTCCAGTGCCGCGTCAAGACGACTTGAAAAATTAGCAGCCAATAAATCATACGGCCGCTTGCACGAGTGCCGCCTGGAGTGGTGGACCACACTCCCTCTGATTTATGACGCCAGAGTGTGTCTGTCTGCGTGTGTGCGTTCCACATAAGTAGTCCCGTACACAGTGAGTCTATATAGGCCAGAGAGATTTATTTTGATATTGTTGCGCTGATATTTAGTGTCCAGAATTGTAACAGAGCTTAAATTTAGACTCAAAGTAGCACAAGGTGTACAGTGAGTGGACACAAGGATCCACTGCAGTTCTGCTGTCAGCTCACGCTGGCGCGTCGCTGTTTCCAGCAGGTCCGACAAACAGGTCACATGACCTGAGGGAGGCCAGATCCTGCCAGTCGCCACAGACAAAGAAGCAGAGAAGCAGGAACGTGGACAGACAGAGGCGCGGCCCTCGGGGGAGGCGTGGCCGTAAAGCTGTCCGGGGAACCAGCAGATTTTAGGCTCATGAGCAGAAAGGAAGGCCGCTACAGAGGTGCAGCGAGCTCAGCACTTCTTCCAGATGAAATAGAAGCATTTCCTCCTCGGTAAAATGCAAAAGGGATCCCACGGGATCCCCAAAGTTGATGCTTCGAAGCAGAGCGCAGGCTAACAAAGTAGCAAAAGCCGCTGGTGAACATCGCAGCAGGTAAGTGTTGGCGCCAGATGTAGCCAACGCTTGGATCCTGATCTCAAACACGGCCGGACGCACAGATAGTGGAGAGCGACGCGGGACAACGACGTCCTGCTCCATCTTCACGTCGCTCTTCTTCATCTGCCGCTGACACAATCACTCTCTCAATCTGGCCCGTTCGGTGGCTTCGGTAAAAGTCAATCTGCCGTTCTCAGCAAATCCGTCCGCAGACGCCGCTGCCACGATCTGATGGTGGCTCACATCTGTTTTATTTTCCCAGCAAACATCGTCTCCCCGTGCTCGGATCGTCCGCTCTTATCTCCCGCTCACCTGAATCTAAGAGGAATTTCATGTGCGCCGGCTGCACGGTGGAGCCGCGTGTCGGCGTGTGTGGAGGGAGACACAAGCCAAGGTTCTCACCAGCGTACAGCTCCGGAGCGTAGACGGCGCCCACTACTGGATTCAGCTTCCAGCCTGGAGGAGGAGACACACAGCACCTTCGGTTCTCTCTCAGTGACAAACTTGCTTTCACGGTTTGAAGATGTGCATTTACAAACACTCTGAAGAAGGGAACGTTTTCACTCTGGACGCGTCCAGATGATTCAGCCTCACAAGTTTCACCTTGGATTATAGTTCCAGGTTAGTTCCATGACTCTGACCTGTTTGTCTACATGAAACATTAAAGCACTACATATATATATATATATATATATATGTATATATATATATATATATATATATATATATATATATATATATATATATATATATATATATATATATATATATATATGTATATTTTTTATTCCAGAAACCCAAGGTGTCAGCAACTTGTTTTCTTTTGTTCTAGAATTCAAGGTTGACGTCAGTTGCTCCAGCATCCCTCACTGGAGAAAAGTAAGACCTCAAGTGAGCACGGGGGGCAGCACAAGCAGCCGACTCACCGTTGGTGTAAGGGTTGGCCACTTTCTTGTTGGTCATGACTCGCGCCGTGGCGTTGTTGACCTGTTGGAACCACAGTTCAAATGTCAGCTGTTATCTTTCAAGAAAATTGCTCACGAGTTTCATCCAAACAAATGAAAAATTGAATGACAAAAAAGGAAGACATTTTCAATGAGTTTAAATGTGTCGAACAATTTTCCGTTTAATGTAGTGTATTATTCTGACTTTATGATCTAACGCTCTAGAAATGTCTTGACTTAAATATGGATTTATTATCTAATTTCATCACATTTTGTCCTTTAGAAAGCACTGCATAGTATTAAAATATACACATGGAACATTTAGTTTTATAAAAATCTAAATTATCAAGTAAAATATTTGGGGGAGAAAAAAAAAGATATGCATACAGTATATATATATATATATATATATATATATATGTATACACACAGTATATATACATAAAATTAAAGGAACAGCGTTCTGAAAGGTTTTGTATGAATACGTAAAAAAATATATGAGCAAATCTCAATATAACTTTCACTGGATCAGGTTTTTAAATGAATTGAAACAAAGTATTGTTTTACATCCAGACACGTCAGAAAACAGACGTGATGGTGCCGTGTTTCAGGAGCTCATTCATCCAACATGCCTCGACAACAAGATGGATTTGTAAAATAAAATCAGGCGACAACAAGCATCTCCGACTCGTCGGAGGCGTCATGCTACTTGTGGGTGTGCTCCGACGTCACATGATCAGATTTGACAACATGCTAGTGTCTGAGCTGCATGCAAGCGGAAACATGCGTGGGGGGAGGTGGGGTGTCCCGCGGCCATGATGCAGAGAAACAGTGGGAAGAAGAAGCACCTCTATTTTGCGTCCCTCTACGATTGTACCGTTTAGTTTCTCCCGCGCACGGTCTGCGTCTGTGCTTGTTTCAAAAGTGACAAAGCCGAAGCCCTGCAGCGTTAGCCACCCAGAAGAGAGAGAAGAGAGGGTGAGGAGACAGGTGAGGAGACAGGTGAGCGGCGGCGGCGGCGGCTGCAGTGAGATCAGTTAGTCAGGAAACAGAGATCAGAGGACACAGCCACACCTCCACCACCGGCCCAGCTGGCAGCAGCAGGAGCGGCCGCCATTCAAACGGACCGTCGAGTCTGAGACATGGTGGCTCTCCCCATGTCGCCAGCAGGGGGGGTGTCTGTCTGTTACCGCTGCTGAATGATCCTCTCTCTGCGCACCAGGCTAATACCACACATCATGCCGGATGTCACGGAGCGTGAATTGTAACACCTAGCTTATTGTCCCTTTCGATCCCACACGGAGGCGCTACTGTTCAGGGACGCCACAGATCATGAGAAGGTCAGATTTACACCCGACTGATCTTGGGGAGGGGGGGGGAACTGGGAGTAGCACTGATTTCAGAAGGACTGATTCCATTTGTGCTCTATAACCACATACACGTAAACAAAGCAAACCCTTGTGAAATCAGACATGAGTCATCCAACATATGCACTTCCAACGACTATAATCAAACAAACCGTACGTGGCAAGTGCATGAGCGTCTCACGGCCCAGAGGTGGGAAACCAAAACTTCTAGCGGCCCTCTAGGGGGCGCTTGCGGCCCAACCATGGGCCTCGGCCCTGTGGTTAAGAATCGGCGATTTAACGAAAACACACGCCCCCTAGTGCCAGGAGCGGCAACCAGCGTGTTCACACGCCGCAAAATAGAACTCTTATTTCTGAGATTCTCCGGCGCCCCCCCCAGGGGTTTGTCAGCTCACTGAGTTATGTGGACCGGAGCTCAGTAACGTCCTTTGCCTTCTATAAATACTGACGTAGGCGCGGGCTGGCGCCGGGGGGCGGCGAGGTCTGGTGAATGCGCGGGAGCGTGTAAGTCACTTGTGAGGCACGGTGAGGGCGTGTGATCTGGTATGCATCCGCTGGATCGCTCTTCCCAGCAGAAAGAACCGCGGCCACGTCCTCGGGGAAGCAGAGATAAAGAAACAAGGTCTGAAAAAAGGAATCGAGGGCCAAATGAATCCTTTGGATGTTGGGCCGGCCCAGGTTCCCCCGCCATCTTTTTTCTCTTTTGGATCATGCACAAATCATTAGCTTACAAGCGTGCGGAGAGGAGCCACCATTTTTCAAAGCAGACAAACATATTGAATGCAAATTGCCGAAGCTTGGTAGGAAATGGATTGTTTATTAATGGCCCGCTAGGTTCATTATATCGCCGGAGCAGCGCGCGCGCGAGAGAGAGAGGCATCATGGGTAATGGCTTTGTCGGCCACAAACAATAAAGGCTTGTTACGGCGGAGGAGGCACGTTTATCCGGTGCTCCATCTTGTCTGGCCCCGTCGCCCCGATCCGCCGTTCCCGCCTGGCCCGGCTATTCCCAGGTACCGACGGGAGGGAATCGATAGCATTCATGGCTCGACGGGCAGCCGGGGAAGCTGTCGCCTTTATGAATGGAGAGCCGGGACGCTCGGTGCACTCTATTAAAGGAACAGCTGGATGAGGCGCAGTCGGCCGTCCACACCTGCAACGGTGCCCGGATTTATCGTCCTCTTTGCGCTAATCTGAGAGGCTGAGAGGTGAACGACGGCCTGGATCACAGGAGGAGCCGGATCATAATCCGGCGACCAGGCTCACTCAACATTAACCCATGAGTCATGAGTCTGATCCACTTGGTAGCACTGTGTTTGAGTCCCACGGTCTCGACGCTCCAAAACAAGGAGGTGAGCGCTCCTGCGAACACGCCAGGGTGTTTTCCTCCGACTGAAGCACTCACACTAACATGAATCTCACTCTAAAGGGAATTAACCCCGTAACAAGGCTTTTGTGCTGACTCGGCGCTGGCGTCTCATTTCGCCGAGTGCTTTCACGTCGTCGGATTAAGTGAATGGTGAAGCGGCTGAGGAACAGAGTGATTGACAGGTCTAATGATTGGCGGCTCGTTTCGCCAACCAAAGCCGCTGAGTGGGGGAGCGGGGGGGTGGGAGCGCCGTCTCCCCTGACTCGCCTGCGGTCCACTCACCTTGGATCCTCGCTCGTTGAAGATAATCTCCACGTCCAAAATCTTCCCGAATTGCTGCGGAGAAAGAGGAAGCGTGAGAGACTCATCCGCTGAGCTTCATCCTCATCCCCCCCCCGGCCAGTCACGTCACGTGCAGACGGAGCGCTCGCAGCAGACGGCGCATGCTAGCCGGAGCTAGCGGCTGAGCGGGCCGCACGTGACCCGTGGGCTCCCTTTCTTCTCACAGTCAGCAGGAGCCGAGGGTCCGGCCTTCCCCAGTGAACGGTTCCGAACGTTACCAAGTCAACCGTGAGCCCCTCTAATGAGCCCAGGAACTCTTAATGGCCGTCCACCAGCGGCCCATTATTTCATTCCCAGTAACGACCCTGTCATTGGGGCTCCGCGTCCTGTGCTCCCACCGCTGGACGGCCAGGGGGCGTCCCAGGCCCAGTCAGACCCAGTAGCAGCTGAGCCCGAGGGAGAGCGGCCACGTCCCGTTTGGTTGATGAGCAGAGCCATTTGTCGTCATGGTTTGGTGCCCAGCACCGGAGACAGTGTTGCGTCAGCACTTCCTTCTGGTGCGCGGGTGATTTTGTGTTTGTTGTCTTCATGCTAGCTGTGTAACGTGTTTTTCACAAACGCTTGCATTGTTTTAACTCAATAACTCACGCAGACTCACACACACGTTTGTTTTTCTATCCTCGTGGGGACACCCTTTCCATAAGCCATAGCCCTTTCCCCAGCCTCTCACCCCAAACCCAACCATCCAAAACAAACAGCTCACCTTAACCAGGACTCAACTGAACCTCAACTCAACCCAGGCTTAATCTCGTGGGGACCCCGCAATGTCACACGGTCCTCACAAGGACAGGGTTTTGTCGGATAAACAAAAGTGCATTCACTGGAACACAGAAAGACGCTCCAACACACACACCGACACACACACACTCCCTCACAGCGTGGCGCTCCATGCAGATGCTAATTGTTTGAAGCGAGCGTAATGGGCTCCTGGCATGGATTAATTAGTTCCAGGGAAGTCGTCCCACATGGTGCTGGAGGATTCTCGTGGGGGCACATTGCCCCCCACGCCCCCACTGCAGAGAAACAGCTGCATCAGCAGCGCCTAGCCCAGAGGGGGCGGAGCCTGTGCAGTGGTCAGGCATCCCTCCGACTGCACTGTCCACCTGGCCCGGCAGTGATGCTACTCTCAAGCTCTCACAGATGACAGCGCTGCAGATCCTCTCACGCTGTCATTGCAGATTATTTTGGTATGTTTACAGCTGAATAAAGAAGAACAGGATTACACCTGAGAGCCCGGGACCACGGCGACCGCAGGGCCTTGCTCTCCTTTGAGACCGCCTTTCTCTTCGTCCTCCACCCCAGTGTCGGCTTCACTCGTGCGGAACGCTAATGTCCTATTGAGCCGCCGCCGCTGCTCTGGAAGCCATTAACGGCCAAGAGGATGAGCGTTGGCGGCTCAGACAAAGGCCCATTGTGGAGGACACTGTCAGGGGGGCGGAGCAAACGCTCTTCCCCCTCGCCACGTCCACTCCAGCTCCATCAATCCAGCCTGCTCTACAGAGGCTCAGAGGCAGACGCTTCTGCCGTGTATACCGCAAGCTCATTTGTGGCCCTGATTTGGGTGCAGGACGACCGACACCAGAACCGGCGCCATAAACCTGGAACCTCACAGAAGCGGTGTCTTTGGCGAGGCGAGCCCAAACTCCTGACCTTTGAGATCCAGACTGACCACGTGCGACCACGACTTGTCAGCGATGTTTTTGAGGCGAGGACTCACCCCAAACATTTGCCGTAGGTCCGGGTCCCGGAAGCGGAAGGGAATGTTGGAGACGTGTAACCTCTTCGGCTGCTGCTTCTCTGAGGAGTCCGAGTGCTGGAGCTGCAGCTGCTGCGACGCTTCTGTTGGCGTCACGTCGTCTGTCTGTCGGAGGGGAGCAGACTCTCGTCAACCTTCATCATCGCCCACTATCACCATAATGTGAAGAAGACCAGCATCAGCACTAACATTTCCGTGAGCTAACAGGTCTGAAGACACAACTGAGGTTAAAATGGTACGACAGACATTCCTCAACCGGCCGGGCACGACACAACTAGCAGCCACAATCCTGGTGTTAAAAATGAGTCAGAGTTAAACAAATCAGAAGAGGAAAGTTAGTCATGTCACACTAGAGGACATTTGTCAAATCATGAAATAAAAACACACCTCAATGGCTGACGGAGTGTTCAGGAAGAACAACATTAGACACTCGTAAAGACACTTTTCAATGATTCAAAAGAAAGCAAAAACAAAAATGAAAGTAAAGAGATGTTGGATTTCAGAGTCAGATAGGACAATAAAAGCTCAGAGTTAAGGACGATAGTGAAAGCGACTGAGTACGAACTCAGACAAATGTTGACGTAGTAAAGAGCAGTTCAGATGTTCTGCTATAAGTCATGTTTGAGGTGGAAGACTCGCGACTGAAAACTGATTCCACAAAAAGGGTAAAAGTCAGTCGGCCGGCTCGCTGTCCTCCAGCGCGGAGGTTAATGGCCCGAGTGACCACCGCGATGCCGGGGGCGACACCACGCAGACAGACAGCGCTGCCCCCGCGGGTCGGCCCGTGTCATCACTCACACGGGCTGGTGCTGACCTTTAGCGTCTGTTACCAGAACCGGAGCGCGGCAACGACCTCCGGCTCTGTTTGTCCGGCGCTTCATCACACCGACCCCCAGTGTCACATGGGAGGAGGGGTGGAAACCGGCGGGTGCAGCGCACACACGCTGAGACACAGGTGCCGCACCGACCTGGACACCACCCGGGTCATCCCCGGCCGGGTGCAAGTCGAAGGCGCTACCTGACTGCTGTGAGCAGATGATGAAGGCTGTTCAGGGGTCTGGGTGGAGGCAGGACGAGACGCTTTTAAAAAAAAAAAAGGGGGGGGATCTTTTTTGAACATTCCGAAATCGAGAGAAACAGATGTTAAGGAGAAGAGTGACTCAAACGAAACATTTCGATAGCATGTTACAAATGCCGCGACTGTCCAACTTGACACGGGAACGTGTTTCCTAAAGCTTGAATTTGAAGTGACGCGGTGAAAGCAACACACACAGTCATGGCCGCCGACACGCTCCTGGCTCCCAGTCAGAACAGCCGCTTGTTTTATCACAGTGGTCCAGGAGCCTCTCCGGAGAGAAAGGTCCTGGAGTCCAAACGTCTTCATCCAGAATGGCAGAGGAGCGTGATTACTCGTGAAATTGGCCCGACTGCTTGAACCCCGACAGATAACAAGCTCTCCCCAGAGCGCTGGAGAGGAAAGTTCCTCTTCCAGCTGGACTTGTTGGAGTCCCAGCGGTCCAGGGTTCTGCGCCGCACCATCTTCCTGGCGTGACAGCGTCTCATTAAAACGGCCCGGTCGGGAGTTCCGGTCTGAGCGTGAGCGGAGGTGCCGAGGCGTCCCGATCCAGACGGCCTCCCTCCAATCAAAGGCGCCCGCGGCTGCGTCTGTCTTGAGCACAGCGGTGGGTGACATGACACCAGCGTCGGCCCTCGAGGTTCGGCCACACTCCTGACCCCCTCGCAGCAGGCAGATGGAGAGAGAGGGGCTCACTGACACATCCAGTGGCGAGTCGGACGAGAACAACAGAATCTTTCATTCCCACTTCGCAGAGGCAACAATGGCAGTGACTCACCAGGGGGCGGCGAAGATTTAAACCTTCATTGTGTGAGCACATCAAATGCTAAAATGTTGCATTAGTAAAAGTAGCTTTGCAAAAACATTATGACCAGCTGTTGTGATGTTCCGTGGTGCCTCAGGATTCACACAAAGGTGGTCATAATGTTCTGCTGAATTTGTCCATCAACAACAACAACAAGAGTAGTGAAGGCGTTTACTTGCTGACAGCCAGTGGTGAAGACACTGACCGGGGCGGTCGTGGTGGCGGTGATGTTGGCCGTGCTGCCGTCGCTGCCGGCGGGCTCGCTGTGCGTTTGCGTGTACAAGGTCATGGCGTGCTCGGGGACCCGGCTCTGGCTGCTGTAGTCCTGCGAGGGGAGCGGGTGCGCGGCAGCGAATTCGGCCGGGATGGCGTTCTGTGGCGGGGGCGGATACTGGGCTGGGGTGTACGGCTGGGCCATGGCGTCAGGGGGGTTGGCGGCCTCTTGGTTACCCTGCAAGGAGAGCAGACGGAGAAGAGGGGTGAGGAGCGCCACTCCGCATCACAGGCGGCTCTGACAGCGCGCGCAGGAGCAAACCCCCTCTCGTCACATTAGCAACATCCTTGATCACCACCGGCCAACCCGGTCTAGCCGTCGGAGCGAGTCTCCGCGGCTGTCGGCGGCCAGCGCAAATCCATCCGCTGATCCAATGCTGATGAAAGAGCTTGATTCTGACATGACGTCCGTCGGTCTGACAGCTGCTTCCTCTCCTTCTCAGAAGCCCTCCGCAACACTTGTGTCTGACCGGCAGGAACGAGAAGGAGCCGCGCGCCAGACCCCAGCCACGCTTCCTAGTCAACAGTCAATGAACCACAGAGTGACTTGTCAGCCACTCAATTGCTCAGGTGAACTTGACATGCAGGGACTCGCTGGGACTGACTCCAAATGACTTCCTGCTTATCAAACACAGAAGAAAGGACTCAACTTCCTGTCTGGCAACGACTCACTTGAGTCTGTGGAATGCAGCCACACCATGAGTCAAAACCCGCACCTTTCAGAGACTCGCTCGGATGCCACGGATCACAGGCTCAACCTATTTTGTCAGGTCCGCAGAAAAAACGATGGATGTTCTGCGCCTTGCTCGGCAGGAAACCGTCTCATCACGGCTCACTCTCTCCAGGAGAGCAGGATGAGATGTTCACGTGAGGTTCATCCAGGAAAGCAGCGTGCGTGATTGACGCATTGATGCCGCATTGAAAGGTCCCAAAGGAGCCTGAACACGTCGACGCAGACTGAAACACACCGATAAGACTCTGATCTTCGTCATGACATCACTCAACACCTTTTTACAGCTTTGACTCTCAGCTGGTTTGGCGACGGACGTTTGAGCTTCTCACACTCAGAAGAGTTGAAAAAAAGAACTTTACATTCAGATGGAATATCAGCGTTTCTATTGAGAAGTACAGAATGATGTTCTTTTTCAATGTGACCCTGCATGTGACCCTGACCCAAAAGTCTGACGGGCACGGTTCGATGTATCATACGCCCACAGAGGTCAGGGTGAGGTCACGCGGTCAGAGCCTGCTGACCTCACCAAGCAGCTCAGAGCAGGTTAGTCCAGCGAGTGACTGGGCTTGGTCTGGGTCACAGACCGGCAGCCCCTCCCCTGGTTCTTTCTCCGCTGAACTCCTTCCGCTCTCAGTGTCCTCTTTGGTCTCAGGTCCGGTTCTGAAAGCGCGTGCCCTCGCGGAGCAGCGAATCTGTGTGGGCTGGCGAAAAACCAGAGCAGGAGCGCAAGACAAGTGACACACAAACAGAGAGCGAGAGACAGGCCAGCGGCCGACATCACGCAGCTCCTCTTTCAAAGGGCGACGCGGCCAAAGCAAGGAGGCGGAGAGCACAGGCCTCATTAGCCAAACACAAAGTCACGGCAGCGGCGCTGTGATCTCCGCTTCCTCTGAAGTTTGTGACAAACGGGTTGTTCTGCTGGGAAAAAACCCAAACTAAACAAGGGAGGCAGAGGAGAGGAAGGATCTGAGTCACTGCTCTGGATCACTACATTAGATGGAGACTGGACCTGCAGCACGGTCTCACACCGCTGCTGACCACCCACAGACCACCGCGCCGTTTGGCAGTAGCGACTTGCTCACAGTTCTTTCTCTGCACCTGGTTTTCCCATGGCTTCCACTGAGGGATTCTGCGCCCGCTTCGCGTCTTGTCAGGTTCTGTAAGTGAAGGCAACAACATCCGGTCACGTGCCTGAGCCAGTGAGTCGCCAAACACGGCACTCAAGCACACCGCACACTAGCGAATGCAAGTGGAAGCAAAGACACATACACGACCACTCAACACCTCTGGTGACAAGACTAGAGCAGAGTCCGGGCGTATGGGACACGCCACTGACGCAGCTGCCGACGGGCCAGCGCCTTCACATCCACCTACCAGCGCCGCTAATTGGAAGCGAGCCGCTCCCCCCGTGGCACGTGCCGTCTCACATGGCCGGCTGCCATGAGCCAGCGTGCCGCGTCTCCGGCAAGACGAGAGAAGAGAGCAGGCCTTATCGATCCCCCTCCATCACGCCTCTCCTCCGATTACTGCAGCGCCCCATGCGACTCGCCGCGTCTCGGATCTGAAGCACTCTGCTGCTGTCAAATTGGATCGGGAGCCGCTTGCTTAAAGAGATCACTTTCTGTTTTTGTTTTGACGGCCGGCAGCCAGCGAGGTCGGCGGAGGCCCCGGCGGCGTGCGCAGGCGAGCGACACTTACGAAGATTTCGGCAGGTACTTGACCGCCTGCCAGCGAGGCCTGATCCTCTTTAGTGGCGCCGGAAGGGAGCGGGACGTCCGGAGGCCAAGAGGCCGGCTGTTAGTGGGAACTCATATCAGAGTGGCGCGCTGACTCATAAGCGCGCGGCAGCGGGGTTAAAGAGCAGCGCCCAGGAAAATACGGCAGGCGACTA